>NC_092025.1:355000-430000 GCF_042242105.1 Pempheris klunzingeri | reverse complement strand
TGTCGGCACAGTTAATCACAGTGGATCCCCTGGGGGCCACCTTGGGTTACCTGTGGAGCATTGATGATTAACTCCACCTGATTTCCCAAAGAGCCACAGTCCGGGAAGTGTCTGCCTGTCGGCACCGTGGCAGCGGTAATTGCATTAGATGAGTCTCCTGCGCACCAGGAGCCCACTGGCCCCCTCATTGGCGCTTAAATCCGCTTTATTAGAGGCGATGCCCGAAGGGGGAGGGGCCACTCTTTCTTTCCTGTCGGGGTATGCTGATAGATAAGTATGAGACCCCCTGCAAGAATGCGATCACATTGGAAAAAGCCAGTGGTTGTGCCTCCTCCCCTCTGTCGGCTCAGACACGCTCCAAAATGCAGCCGCTCGTCGTGGCCGCCCTGCTGGCTCCTCTGTGGACCATCTGCACGGGAGCAGGAGGTGAGTCTGCTTTCTATCACACAAGGTGCTGCTTTTGTTCAGGTGTCTGTGCGCACAGTCCGGGACACTGGAGAATTAACTGGGTGATCAGATGTGCGTCCTCTGAGATTCCTGTTTCCTATTTCTATTCTAATAACTGTCTCTAATGTGTTTCTTCTATTTCTGATCGAAATGTGTGAGATAATGTCAGATCGAAGCATGCCGTTGATCGATTACTAATATGTGAAGTACTGTGAGCTGTAGCACTGAACAGTAAGAGGTCTGAATACACCAGAAACCTCAAGCTGCGTTTTTTGTTACCAGTTTTTCAAACCGGGTCTTGATTTTATTCAATTAGAAAGTTGATATATTGTCAAATCCCAAGAATGTAAACAGACTGAAATCCAAAAATAGAGAAAGAAAGATCATTGTGTGATCAGAGAGCCTCAGCACACACACACACACACACACACACACACACACACACACACACACCTGCCCTGTCCATCACACTGATGTGGACATTCCTCCGTGTGTCCGTGCTGCTCATCTTCAGCTCAAGGGCACGACGGAATCCACAGATCCCGTATCAGCCGCTCCAGACACCGGAGCAGGCAGATCGGACCGAGCGGAGACTCCCCCTGTGGTCCGGGCTCCTCTCCCTCCCTCCCTCCCTGCCTGCCTCCCTCTCTCCCTCTCTCTCGTGCACCTGCTCAGACCCACGCTGAGCCAATGGCAGGCGTTTGCGTCCTTGTTGCCGCAGAGGCGCGCAGAGCCGCAGCGCCTTCAGAGGTGTTAATGTCCAGAGAAAGCCTCGAGCTTTGGCACCAGCCCCCCCCAGGAGTCAATTAGCGGAGTGCTGACGGCTGTTCGGTCACTTTTCAGGGTTAACAGCTGCGCACATCTGGGGGGCAAAGTGACCAAGGGAGCGTTTCTCTCGAAAAACCACATGAACAGATTTTCTTTAAAATGCTGCGGATAATGTTGGGTAAAGTCAGTGTTCAGTAAAGTCTGAAGACAAGAATCTCTGCTTGTCCTGTCGAGAGGATCCTCTGAGGATCCAGTCTGGCTCTGATCCCTCCAACACCTCCAGCCTGTCTGTCCGTCTGTCCGTCTGTCCCGTGTGTCGGACCCCACAGGTGAATCAAAGGTCATATTCACACTTGCTATGTGCCCCCCCCCCCCCCCCCCCCCCCCCCCCGCGCTCAGCAGTAGGTGTCTGTGTGTTGTGTGTATTAAATGTCACACATGTATTTAAGACCCGCAGACTGAAAGGGAAAAGCTGGGGGGGGGGCTGATGGGACTTTTTCTCTTTTCCAATTTATGGAGAAAAAATGACTGATTAGATCTTTTATTGGATTGAATTAGAAATATTAGAAAATTAGAAATACAGATTGATTGATTGATCGTAGTCGGAGGACAGTTTTTGTACATGGGGGGGGGGGGGGGCGTCCTCAGCGCGGATCCACGTCTTTGTTCCTCAGATCCACAGAAACTCAGTCAGGTGGTTCACAGAGATCAAGACCAGCCGCCCATTGGTCAAGAGTTGCGCGGACGGTAATCTGATTGGCTGAGATGAAAACAGGTGACTAGGAGCCTCATTCAGGAAAGAAGTGGTGACTGCAGCTGCCGAAGACCTAGTAGATCAGAATATTGTCCTGTAGTGGACCAGTGGTGGACCAGTGGTGGACCAGTGGTGGAGCACAGGACAGACTTCTGAGGACAGACAGTCAGACAGTCAGAGCACAAGAGGTGAAGCTCTGAGGTGAAGCTTAGTCCTCTCACACTCTGAAGCAGCCAGATTTTATTCCTCTGCTGTTTTCATGCTCCACACACACACACACACACACACACACACAGTCTCACACACAGACAGACAGACACACACACAGACACAGACACACACACACAGACACACACACACACAGTCTCACACACAGACAGACAGACACACACACACACACACAGACACACACACACACACACACACACAGTCTCACACACACACAGACACACACACACAGTCTCACACACAGACAGACAGACACACACACACACACAGACACACACACACACACACACACAGTCTCACACACACACAGACAGACACACACACACACACAGACACACACACACAGACACACACACACAGACACACACACACAGACACACACACACACACACAGTCTCACACACACACACACACACACACACACACAAATGATCTGCAACAAGAGAAAAAATGTCAAAATAAAAGAGCATCTCTTTATTTACTGGGACCGGTACAGCAGATGATGGCGTATCTGAAAACAAGCCGCCCCAAATGTTTGCCCCCCTGCTCGGTTTATTTTCAGAACCCATTATCATGCAGGAGCAGGAGGAAAAGGCTCACCAACATGGCACAGAAACCGAGCACCGACTTCCTTCACAAACACTGGGAGAAGTCCTCCTACCAGTCTCACAGCAGAGCGGGAGACCCTCCCCGCATTTTTTCAATGGCATGTGTGTTTTTCATAAATATTTGATCTGTGAGATAGCTGCAGATATTTGTCTCAGAGCACAGGGTGGAAACATGCAAACCAATTGTGAAATATTAATAAACCCTCAGACAAACACATGAGAACAGGAGCGCGCTGATGCAAGAGATTGGCTCTGTGTTTACTCTGATAGCACGGAAAGATAAAGCACAAACGGCAACTTTTTTGTGAATAGGAAGACAATTCCTGCGTATTAGGGCTTTTTGTATGGCCGGGAATAACAGCTGACTAAACCAATAGGAGAACAATTCCCTGTTTGCACTAAAGAAAAAAAGAAACTATTAATAAAGGGGCACATTTGTAAACACATATAAAACGTGGCTGGACAGTTGTCAGCGTATCAGTGAAGAAGAAACATCCCACTCTGCTCTCACAGCAGGCCGGGGCTCGTCGGTGTCACCCACAGGTTAACAAAGCAGGGGGGCCTCGTGGCAGAGCCGTGGGGGCCGCTCGTCAATGAAAACCTCGTCTTGACACAATTGATTTCCTGTGTTTCAGATTGGTGCTATCAGTCCCAGTTCACCTGTGATCATCAGTGCAATGGTAAGACCATTTAATACTACAAGTGTAGAATTAGCAGAATGTGATAATAACTTTGTGCATATTACACCAGACGTTACGCCAAAAGATGTCAAGTGTAATAGAATATGAACAATTAGGATGAAAATAAAGAGCAATTCAACAGACAGTAGGAAGTGGAGAGAAGAACAAACGCAGTAAAAGCACAGAATAAATCAATTTGATGTTTTGCAGTTTTAGATGGAAACAAAGAGTTAGCTCGTCTGACTCCTCTGGCGATCAATGTAGAGATACTAAAACTGCTCATGTGGCGCTGACAGAACATGCAAACTCTATCTGGATTTTGTTAGAAGTCTTGCCAAAGCATCAAACATCTGAAGCAGCTGAGTTTGTATAGGCAGGAATATAAAGTGGTGGTAACTGGGATGTAATAAAAGCTGGACTACTACTAGAGGACTGGACTACCGAGTTCACTTCTCAATCAAGATTCAACTTGTGGTCAACTGTGAGATTTCTGTAACAAAAAGATGAAGACACGTATTTTCAGGAGAAGTAGATCTGAAAAAATGAAACTTAATAAGATGCTTTTGAAATATGTGACCTAAAGGCAACACGTAGCTGGAGAGCAGTAAAGGTCAGAGGACTGAGCACAGTCTAGAATCTAGAACAGTACCTGCTAACAGATCTAATCTCTGACTCTTGGATCCTTCCTGCTGAATTCCTGAATCTTTGGCCTCTGAATGAATTAAAGAGTTTGGTCTGAGCTGCTCTTTCTGGAAACAGTCTGAGAGAACACTGCTATGAACTGGAGCTCTCTAAATAAAGATTGATTGACTGATTGATGTGCAGACCGAGGTTTTCAATTCAAGATAAGAGGTTATCTGTATCAACAGCAGCAGTATGATCAGGAAGCGATAATAATGTTCGGTGACTGTCGACTGCTGAAGGGATCTCCCTCTGAGCCCTGGGACCTTCTGTCTCAGTGCAGTAGAACCACACTGGACTCATCAGAGGGCATTAAGCAGAGAGCAATCTGTTCAGTCTGTTCAACTTCAATGTTTTAGTGCCCGACATGTGGAACCACGCCAACAACAACTGTGCAGGGAAGTACCAGTCGCCCGTCAACGTCGTCACCAGAAAGGCTTTGAAAGACGAACGACTGACTGCTTTCCAGTTTGACAACTACCAGCAGCTCTTCAGAGGCACAATCAAGAACAACGGCCACTCAGGTGAGCATGTTTTCCATTGGACTTCAAATAGCCATCAGTGCTTTAAGGCTGTTGTATGAGCTCTGTATGTGTGTGCACACTCCAGTTCAGGTTGGAGTTCCTCACCTGAGCACCATCTCAGGTGGAGGCCTGCCGGCCACCTACAAGGCCGTGCAGTTCCACCTGCACTGGGGCAACAAGGGAGGGCCTGGCTCTGAGCACACCATCGACGGGGAGCAGTATCCCATGGAGGTACCTTAACCTTACTATCCAGCACATATAGAAACACAAGCCCTGATGCTCCTGTGGCTCTACTTTGAACTGAAGCTGTTAAAGGTCTCACGTAGCTGGAAACACAGAGTCGGTACTTGAATTATGACTTCCTCTCTTAGTGAAACTTTTCAAATATGTATGTGAATATAGTGTAATTTTAAAGGGAAGGCTGCCCTCTGCCTGAGGCCGCCTCGCAGTGCTGACTGCCTTCCCCACGCTGTCTGTGGCACTCAGGCCCATTCATTCATACTGAAGTCATGAATCTTTAAAGACAACAAAAACACTGTGTTTGTTGGTGGTAATGCAGAAACATGTGCCCCAGTGTGATGACGCAGCTCACTGATGTGTTTTTGAAACAGTGGAGGAAGAACATATGTCAGCACACACAGACTCACTAGAAAGGTCATTCACTGTTGTTTTGGGGCTTTTCATGGGCAATAATAAGAACATAATAAGAATCACACCAGACTCTCTGTACATGCTCAAAAATACTGGCTGGCCCTTTAAATTTCACCTTTTCACGGTGATTATAGTTGATATTGATTGGTTAGGAAAGCTTTTATCAGTCACAGCGAACTCATGACATCATGGCCTTTTTAGTTGTCCCCATTTCACAGTAATAATCTGCACACAATGTAAAGAATGACTTGTGGTGAAAGTGGTAACATCAGCGATATTTTCTCTGCAGCTGCACATTGTTCACATGAAGCACAACTACAATGATCTGAATACAGCGCTGTCGGACCCAGAGGGAGTTGCGGTCCTTGGGTTTTTCTACGAGGTAGCCATGCTTAGTCCTGAAATACATAACAGACCTCAGGTTGAAATGAAACTGTGCTGAAATGTGGACACGTTCATTTTCAGAGGTCCAACAGTGCAAACAACAAGTACGAGCACATCATCAGCGTTCTGCAGAGCATCAAAACTACGAGTGAGTACTGCAGCTCAATATGAGCAGCTACAAATGTGGTTAAACGGTGTCACTAACGTTTCATCTGTGACTTTTCTGTTTTCAGACGCCAACACGTCCCTGCTTCCCATCTCACTGGCGCAGCTGATCCCATCTGAGCAGAATATGACCACCTACTATCGCTACAAGGGCTCTCTGACCACCCCAGGGTGCACTGAGGCTGTGATTTGGACTTTGTTTGAGAATCCCATCCCTCTGAGCATGGATCAGGTTAGCACAAAACACCACACGTTAGAGGAATGCAGTGGTAGTCAGTTTTTTTTCACCTTTTCTGTCTTTTGGTAACACGGTGCGGCTTCTGACATTTGTTGAACCTACAGCCTTTAAAAATGATTTCCTGGACAGCGGGGGAGACATTAAGATCCTGTACTTGGTCAAAATAAAGACAATATAGTCTAATAAATGTTTTGAGATGATTAATGAGGTGATGGACAAAAGAGAAATCTGGAATGATGACAAAAGAAAAAAACAGTCTTGTATTTCATGATCTTATCAGGTAGGTTCAATGTAAATTCTTGTTATTATAGTTATAGTATCACATTTAAATAAGATGGAAGGACACAAGTGCACAAGTACAGTACGTGAGTCAGTGTCCTTAGATATTACTATCTTCTACGTAGATATGCTCCACCCTGAACCTCCCTGACTGTACTGCTGCAGTCACAGACTACATTTCAGAACTGCAGCCTAAAGTTTGTGTTGGTGTTTCTTCCTCAGCTGCGGGCGTTCTCTGAGCTCAAGTTCCAAGATGGAAAGCCGATGGTGGGGACCTTTAGGCCGGTGCAGCCCCTGAACGGCCGGCAGGTGTTCCGGTCGGGAGGTGCGGTGACCCTGGCCAGCAGCGCCCTCCTTGTGGCCGCCATCGCCGCGGCCTTGGGACTGTCCCGACCCAACTAGAGTGAGGCATCCCGTGCTGCACTGCGACATCCACGAACACAATACGTTCTGTATCACTCCTCAGCTGAACCCTGATTTGTAACATCTTCATCGCACGGTTGCTAAGATGATGGAGCACGTCGTAGTGCAGGCATGACTCACCTGGTGTTCCCCCCTCACAACACAAATGACAAAGGCGCTCGAAGAATGCCTTACGAAAGGTGCTGTAAGGGTTCCATCAGCATCCATGCATGCATAGTGAAGCAGTAAGTCTTACTTCAACATTTTGAATGTGCCATAAAGCAGGTTACCAAGCACTCAAAGTGACAACCGAATTCAAACTCAACACCAGGACCCTTAGTCATGCCCTAATTTTTCACGGCATCAGCTTATAAACGCCACCCCCCCCCCACATCACACATCCTTGCCATGTCCAATGTCAGGTAAATTTAGTCTGCATTAATGTCAGTGTGGGTCGCCGATGGTTTGCGCAAGCGCCGATGTCGGCCCCATGACCTGGCGCGTGCTGTGTTGTTCTCGGTGGGCATGTGAACGGCATGGAGCTATTAATAGAAGAACTGAGTCACAATAAACAAGCTCCATTTCAAAGCCAGCGGTCAAACAAGTCAGTAGGGTTTTTTTTCCTTAAGTGCAAGAACACACGGCGCGGCTGTCAGGTGAACCCCGCACAGCCTCTCAGTCAGCAGTCAGTTTGGGAGGGGAGGGGAGGGGAGGGGGGGGGGGTGAGGTCTTGCCTTGCTGTGAGGGAACGACTGTGAGCTGTTCTGAGAGCAGAGCTGCAGTGTGTCTCCTCCCAGAGTCCGAGGCTACCGACACCTGAGACAGAGGTGCTAACGGTGGGAGGAGGAGACGCCAACGACCAGCATAAGAAAAGTCACTTCCCTTTTCAGTCCCTTTCATGCATCTCAGACACCCGCATGAATCCGCATGTCTTGATGTTCCAGATGTTTAGTATGTGCTACATGCGAAGCCGTGCTCGCCAAATCCATACACACACCTCAGGCACGCCACTTCCCTTTCCTGACCCGTGAAGTTCAGTGAGCTTGTGTTGACGACATGTGACTGTGTTCATGGCTTGTATTACAGGGTCCCGGATGCACTGAATGTTATCGACTGTGAATTAACACCCCACTGAGTTCTCACTCATTTATTCAGGAGGACTCGTTATGTATTCTAGTGAGAGATCTGTGCAATTTTCCAGCAAGATTTACTGAGATGAGGAAGGAATCTGTACATATATATTCCATTGATTCATGAGGCATCAAGTTATATTTCTATGCTGTGTCATCGTACACATGTATTTATGTACTGAATGTGTATATTGATATGAGACGCACAGTTACTGTTATTTATGTAATGCAAAGTTTCTATAGTACTGAATGCAAACCCATATATGAAGCATCAAGTTGTTCATGACCAATCGAGTTTACTTATGATGTTCAAGTGTATGAGTCTGTCGGGTCGTAATGCTTGAAGGTGTCATAAATAATGTGGAGAATGTGTTCCAACTGAACAAGAGAATAAACTCCTTACATGCCTTTTTAATGAGTCTCTTCTGCTTGCACGAGCGCAATTCAAGCTATTTGAACCGGTGATCAAAACTGCATTTAACCTGAGAGTCAGTGCTGCAGCGCAGTGAAAACTGATCTCAGAATACAGTGTGTTGGCTCTGCTGTCTGTCTGTCTGTCTGTCTGTCTGTCTGTCTGTCTGCTATCTCAGGCACACAGACGAGCCTCTCGCTTTCACCTCTGGTGTGTCAGTAGAGTCCGAGAGCGCTCACGCATCTCAATCCCTTAATCCTTTTCTAATTGACTTGTCCTTGATGTTATGGAGGCTGTTTTGGGCTAGGGTTCACTCCCACACACACACACACACACACACACACACACACACACACTCACACACACACACACACACACACACACACACACACACACACACACACACACAGTAGCTGAATGGGAGACTGTTGTATCGTATGCAGCTCACTATCAAAGCTACCGGACGACTAACACAAACACACTAAAATCCACACAACACACACTTTTTTTCTTACCAGCCTCAGAGACAGTTTGCAGGTGCTTTTCTTTTTTACCCTCACCCCCTTTTCAAGTTACTTTATGTCCCCCTTCCCCCTACTTTTGCTTTTTTCCCGTCATTAAGGAATCAAAAGGCTTATTGTGATGGACATGCTTAGGAAGACAGAAGCAGCCTCTCACAGAGACATGCATGGAGACAGAGAGACAGTATAGACAAAAGCTTGAATGAAAGCCCCCCGTTCATTCCCCTGCTCAGGCCTCTATTGCTTCTTTAGTTAAGAATCAAGAGGGACTGGAGATCAAGGGGTGGATGCTTAATATCTGGCAATGGCACCTTGGTCCTTCTAGTCAACAGGACAGCACCCATACAGCTTTGCTAACTCCTGAATCTCCCCTCAAATGACCCATGTCCCTGGGGTCTCCGGGACAAAGGGCGTCATTCTCCCTGGGAGAAACCAGAGGCATCCTCATATTGAATGTGACCCTCCCTGAGACACACACAGCAGCCCATCAGATAGCCACCTGCAGTTAAAGGCCAGTGGGCCGGTCTTTGTCCATGTGGTCCAGAGAAAACAAACAGTGTCACCTGCGCTGCCTCTCTGTTCCTGCATCACAAACCCCACGCCTGTTGATCGATGCTGCCACCAGGAGATATTTGTGGCCCAGTCAGGTTCGCTCTAATCTAATTGATACGCCAGCTAATCTAGTTTTTGTGCTGTTAGTGATATAACTCACAGAGGTGTCTGCCAATATGGCAGACATGATGTAACGTTAGCCAGCAGCTCTCTCACCAGGTAATGTGGCAGCAGCTAGCCGGCAACAATGGCTCCCACTGCTCTTGTTTTTACAGGATAAGAATCTGAAGGAAGCAATCGAAAAGGACCAAACATTCATTTCCTCTTAAATTAAACTCTGGAGTGATAGACTGTGAGCAGAACATTGCTTTGTCCTTCAAAGTTTAGCGCACAATGGCTTTCAGTCAAGGAAAATGACACAAATACAGCAGGGGACCATTAACTGGTAATATCTTTTTAGGAGCCTACTTATCACAGCGCAGACACTGTTACAGCCATTAGCATACATTTCCCATCAGCGGGGATAATATCCTGTCATTTATACACAGCAGCTGACATCAGTTTACATCCAGCACTGTGATAAACGATGAGAAAGAATGCGAAGCGACTTAAAGCCTTTTGATCTCTCAGAGTGGGACAACGAGTAAATCACTGGGTTTAAAAAGCCTTTTCAAAAGCTTCATTCTTCCCTCCGACAACACTTGAGTTTCAGTTGCAGGGGAGGTCACGTCAGAGGTAGCTGTGGTCAAACTTAACACAGCGGTCCAACAGCGGCCTGTGATGTCTTTATCTGTGAGCCTTGTTCTGATCCGTGCTCTGGTCCTCTGAGGTGTCCGCCGCCAAAGCCGCTCGCTGCTCCGGCTATCGGACTGATGAAAGTGGAGTCAGTAAAGCAGGCAGACCTGGCTCGGAGGCCCGTTCGTGAGAGTCAGCTAAAGCGATAGGTTAACCGCTGTAATCCCTTTTAGGAGCAGCAGCTTTGGGAAAGTGATCTGGATTAGTCTGGCCTACTGTAGACAGTAGTTCATGGAGGGATAAGCGAGGTGGATGCACAGATATGGAACAAAGGCCTGTAACACTAATAGAAGAAAATCACTTGATTAAATGAAACCTCACCTTTGCAGTCAGGGGAACTGGACCCTTTGCTAAGCCCCTCCCTAAAAACAGGCACGGTCCACTCCTACGGTAGCATCCGTTACTGGGCGCATCGAGCCCCGGGAAAAAACTATGGCGTCCATCATGTACTATCATTGGGCCCAAAAACACTGTTGTCTATCGACTGACACTGTGAAAGAGACGCCTGTATATCAGCGGAGAGTCACAACACCCACTAACACTTGGGAAGTCTAGAAGAGCCGCACAATCAAATCATTTTATTCCCATTCATTATAGCAGAGGGCTAACAGGAAGTTTGCCGGCTTGACGGACCCAAGACGCTGGTGCACATGCTCCAAGAAGATCTGGGTTCTTTTAAACCGGGAGGTCGCACTTTTTTTTTAACTTAACACACCACTGAGCAACTTTCACAGGAGTGAGCTTCCAACACTGCACCCAGTTCTCTTCATACATCCATACATCTACAAAGGGAACCTGCAGGGCCAACAGCACATTTCCTCAAAAGTAAATAAGCAGCATAATACTGCCAGGTTGCTATTTCAGGCACTTGTTTTTTGCTAACATTTAATTTCCATTTAACTTAACTTATAAAGTACAACTTTACAACAGTTTCCTGGGATGGAAAGCCAAACCTCCTCAGTGTAATCACTGTATTATAATCAATAATGTTATTCAACCACCTGTTTGCTGTGCTAAGTGTGTGCTAAGCCAGCCATTGTTAGCAGGCACACGTGGTTGAATATAAATTCTAACTTTCTGGTCTTTTGCTTTTAAGTTGTGTTGTGTACCACCTGCGGCTGTGTATGTGTCATACTTCATATGAAGACGTCTGGCGCTTGCTTTGGGACCGATTAACATTCACAATACTGTGAATGTAGCTCTCAAATACATACTGTGGTCCTTTCTGTGCACTTCCTTCTGATATTTCAGAGCTATTGTTCCAGAAATGTGTTATTATTTGTTATTATTTCCTTTGGAATATCTCTCACAGGTATCGCTGAAAACTCCACTGTGTACATTATGACTGAGAACATTTGGTTTGACTGACAACATCAGGTTAAACATTACAGCACTATGATCAGGTTCATCTGGCTTTATTGATCAGTATAATTGTGTATCATCTGCGTAACAGTGGAAATTAATGGAGTGCTTCCTGATAATATTACCCAGAGGAAGCATGTATAAGATAAATAGTATTGGTCCAAGCACTGAACCTTGTGGAACTCCATGTCTAACTTTAGTGTGGACAGAGGATTCAATGTTAACGTGAACAAACTGAAATTGATCTGATCAATACGACTTAAACCAGCTTAATGTGGTTCCTTTTATGCCAGTGAACTGTTTCAGTCTCTGTATCAGGATGTGATGGTCAATGGTGTCAAACGCAGCACTCAGGTCTAACAAGACCAGGACAGAGAGAAGTCCTCTGTGTGATGCACTCAGGTCTAACAAGACCAGGACAGAGAGAAGTCCTCTGTCTGATGCACTCAGGTCTAACAAGACCAGGACAGAGAGAATATATATATATATATATATATATATATATATATATGAGCATGTAGGTAGACTGATTGGATCTGTGGCAAAGGAAATAAAGTGGGAGAAACCATATTCAGTATTTAGTCAGCAGAGATACTCAAATGCTTCTCGTAAAGCACCATAGTCTTTTCATCACTCACATATTCACATATCTCAGAGTGATGGAAGTGGCGTGACTACTCTACTCTTGGGGTCTAGCTGTTTATGTGTACATATTGATAAGATGGTTCTACACAACAGAATAAGAGATAGTTCCTTTGTGTGTGTGTGTGTGTGTGTGTGTGTGGGTGAGGGTGTGCTGTACTGAAAAGAGGCAAGTTACTGACAGTCTTAGCACAGATGTGATAAGTGAAGTAACCTCTATCAAAGTATATTTGCTCTTAAGGCCAAGCACAGTAAAACAGAGAACAGGAGAAAGTGCTGAATGTCACTGCATTGAAAGAAATCAAGATGTAGTCAAAGTTAACAGCAGGGAAGCTGATATCATTGCATTTTAGTTGTGAAAGTCACACTCCATGGTGAGCCGAGTGCAGACTTGGACTGAGGTGGCGTCAATCAACAGGAAGAAGGATCAGGCTGGAGTGAGAGACGGCCCCTTCTAACAGAAACAAAGGTACCTTCAGTACCGCGCTCACAAAAAGCCGGAGGTGAAGCACGGTGAAGTCGTTCTATTTTTGACAACAATGCATTGTTCTTGGGGCACAGAGGGTGAGGGGGCTTTAGGTTGACCCCACATTCCTGCAAAACCAAATTTATGGCAGCTTTTCCTGACGAACTGCTGAGAGTTTAGAACTGTGGTGATGTGCCAGTGTCAATACAGCCTATTCTCAATAACCATCAACTTCATTTAGACTTTAATGGACAACAGGACACAGATATCCTGCCAAATGTGGGTCTGCAGGACGCAGTGCGTGCTCACATATCCTGTCCAAAGACTGCGCTTAGTAATACTTGCCAGTCGAATTCCCAAAACCACACTTGAGGAAGTGATACACGCTACACACGTTCTCTTATGTACCTATCAGTGACCGTAAATACAATCCAGCCACCCTTCTACTGGTGCCACAATTTTTGTTCTGGCTGGCGGCACACCCTGTTCACCGGGGCGCCGTGAGGAAGCAGGGTGCATTCACATTTTCTATTTGTTAAATTTAATTTCATGAGTCATTCTGACCGGTCACGATGACAGAGAAAGGCTGCTACCTGCTGCTACGTGACGACAGAGCCCCCACCCAGCACCCTGCACCCAGCTCTGGCTCTCAGCCTCATAGCGACCTCCCTCCTCGTCACACACGCTTTTTGAAAGCAAATAACGCCACACTGGAGGGAAAAAAGGCTAAAAAGAGACATGCTTTGGGCCACCATCAAACATTTGTTTGATGCAGGAGCAGGAAAAAGTACAGTTTGATCTTGTCAAGAAGTAATATTTATATTTTTGAAGGAAGGACACACAGCCAGCCGCCATGTGCAAGCAGACAGACAACTGCAGGATGACAGGACGAGAGACAGGAGACGGAAATGTCCTTGACTCTGAGCTCTGTTCGAACTGATGAGAATATACAGAGCTTCATTCAACAATGACTTCCAGTATTCATACATTGTTTTTCTAAAGTCAGTGAACATGAATTTCTTTGCATTGATGGAGTCAAACACAACATTTTTATCAGCCTCGTACTGGAGCGCTGTCTCCAGTGGGTCACGACCCATCAGATGAACATGTATTTAGTCCCTAAACAACACTGAATCACACCGGACATGTAGCATTCAGTCTTTTCAAGGAGTTGGTTATTAACTGGTCAACGCTCATCGCTATGTTGGGACCTACACAGAGCAGTACATGGATGGAAACACAGTGAGACATCCCTGACACGACGTACATCTATGTGAATGAACTGGAGGCAGGCAGCAGCCCCCCCATAAGTGTAAAAAAGTGTGGTTGTCTTTTTAAACGTTGACATGCTAACAGATATGGCCAGCATCTCTCTGGCCACACTGGATTATAGAACGAGAGCACAGACTCAGAGGCAGATGTACCAGAGAGGGGTTGTAGACTTTTTTTACCTTTATTTTATTCATTACCTTTTGAATTGTATTTTTCCTCTGTTAGTAAGACAGCACACTCTTCTGTGTACATACATTCTTATAGGACACATATTGTTTGATACAAATGTGTAACTGTAAATGTTATACTGTGCATGTCCTCTCATGTGCTATAAGCACAATGTTGGACAGAAGAACAGGAGCCTACACAGAGCCTGTGACCTGCTCCCACGCTCTGTGATACCACGTACGAGCAGCCTGCTCAGATTTACCAGCTGATATATCATGTAAACTCTTTCTTTGTAGCAGCTTTGGCTCGCACCTCTGATCTGATAAAACTATAAATGACTATATGATGGCACACCTGCATCAATTGGCTTGACTTGAATGAAACAATAGAGCGAGCTCCCTGTTATGACGTTGGGAAGCAGAATCATTGTTAGAAAGTGGAAATCTGTTGATTTCCTTGCAGCGTGTGTGTGTGCTGGTAAATCTGGCAGCCTAAAACTAAAACAATGAGCCAAACAAAGCTAGAAGCCCTGTGGAGCTGCTGATCATGTTATTGATTGATATGTCATATTGGACAGTTTCATTCTGGTGAGGAAGTGCATGAAACTACAGACTGGAGCCTTTGACAGCAGGATCATCTGAGACGGGATCAATTAAAAGAAATTCAATGAATCAAGTTCCTCTGAAAAAGAAACTGTTTTTTGGAGTTTTGTTTTTTTGTCCTCTCAATCACGGTCGTCCTGGCAACGGTAATGTAAGAAAGCATGGCTAAACATGTAAATATTTATGGACCTTTAAATAGACATTATATGTTCAATAAACAGTATTCAATATTCTGACAACCTTACCAAGCCAGGAGGAGGAATTCTGTTTCCCAAACGCTCTGTATCCATGTGCATCTTTACAGAGGACAGTTTTCATCCAAAATGAGAAGTTTCTTCAGTTAGACTACCAAAGAAACTCCTCCAGCCTACAAAAACACTTCTGTCTACTTTGGGCCACACACTGTTGGTTCACTTTCCTAAGAAACACCAAAATACAACCTGTGCCACCTGAAACAGCTGATTGTTCAGACATGTAAATGGTAAACGGTCTGTATTAGTATGGCACCTTTCTAGTCATTTCCATCACCCATTCACACATCATTCATTCAGGAGGACTCTAAGCTGGAGGAGACTTTTCTTTCACACACATTCACACACTGAAGCTGCTTCAGGAGCACGTGGGAGTTCACACTGACTCGTAGGAGTCGGGGATCGAACCAGCGACCTTCCGATTGATGGACGACCCACTCTACCTCTGAGCCACCATGTATCATCATTAATTAAAGGTACTTTTGTATGAATGATGCCAAAACATCTAGAACTTTTCATTTCATGTAACAGCGGCAACAGCAGTGACTTAATGCAGCTGTGATCAGTGAACATCTGTGAGATAAGATTAACACAGTAACAACGCATAACTTGAGTCCAGCATGAGAATGGCGTACCCCGCCACCAACAATGTAAACAAATATATAAAGAGCTAATTAAGAAATGTGATACAGCTTTTGACTAAATGTCATGAGCATCTCATTTAAAGTGATTCTTTACTGATTTTCAACAGGTTTCGTGTCATTACAACGTGAGGTGTGTATGCAAATGAACGATGTTTAACTTTCCTCTGTTGAGACCTGATCTGTAGCCGCCTTCCACCGCAGCACCGCAACAACACTGACTCAAGTGACTCAAGTGAACGGATCACTTTAGTGAGTGACCCGAGTCCAGAAATGAGTTCACCACCACTACGTACTCTACGTCCTCCACACGTCATCAGCCTGATTTGAATAAATGTACCTGAACTTTGAGGTGCGGTGGAAACGCAGACCACACAGATCACCTGGTAAAAGACTTCCTGGAAATCAAAGTTCCTGGACATGTTGGTGGAAAAGGGGCTGATGTCAGTTATTCAATGAACAGCCCTGGAGTCGTCATCTGGTGGACAATGAGCGGGAAGATGAGTGTCATCTTGAAGTATGTTGAAGGGTCAAGTGCTTGGAAGCCTGACATACTGCGTAGTAAGGAGTAGATATGGAGTAATGCTAGTTTTGTGTCCAGCTAGCAAGTTCACACTGTCGCTACTCTAGTTTACTTTCAGGTTTCCAAATGTCTTTCTTTTTCTGCTCTTCCACAGTGACCTCAGGCATTTTGAACTGAGCCTCTGCAATGAAGAGCCGGCTGCAGGTCAATGGGACAGTCGTATCACCTCTCCGCTCCGTGGCAAAGTGCTCCGACCTTTCCAGAAGCTGGTGAAATATCTTCCATATATTGTTACACCACCTCACCACCTTTCCCAAGGGAGCCACAATCGGATTAGTGGCTGCCAAAACCACACACTGGGCAGCCAGCCCTCACCTCAGACGCCTGTATAGCAGAGGAAGGAAGGAGGAAATATCAGAGACTTCCCTCTCTTTTTCTTCCTGTTGGTGGACTTTCAGGGGGCCGTCATTAGCTCCATGGTGACCCATTAAAACAAGAGACGGCTTCCTCATTAGGCGTCCGATTCACAGCTGAATGAAGCTCAGGTTTGTCTGTGTGTGCCGGCCCAGAGGGTCAGATCATATTCGGCTTCTTCAATTTTTTACGCTGAATTCGACAAGAACTCAGAGAGGATGCATCGGCAGAATTTGGAGGGTGGTGTTACTGATGGTTTCTGTGGCCAAGTCGACCATTCACACAAACACAAACACACACGTGTGTACTGCAAAGTGTGCGCACCAAAGAAACCAGAGCCTTGCTCCTGTGTGTGCAAACACAGTGGTGAAAATAACTGCTGATGTTGTGGCGGATTGCAGAGACCGACCCCCACGGTGTGTCGTTATCAAGGCACACATGATGCTGCTATTGTGACGCATCAAATGACTTTATCACCACATATCAATCACTCACACCCAGTCCTGCTGTCTGTCTGGCAGCCTCTTGGCAGTGGATTCCTCTGCTGTGCAGCTGAGGACACTGCGAGCCTCTCAGATGTCTGCTTTAAGTTCATTCAGCCTTTTTCCTGCTGGCCTGAAGGGGACAAGGGGCTTCTCTTTCCCTTGCTTCTGCTGACTTTGTGCTGATTTGGAATGAGAAGCTGAGAAATTTTCAAAGGAGTCTGCGGGCGCCCCACAGGGCCCACTTTATCCGCCCCCTCCCTCTCCGCACCCCCACCAGCCGCATTTGTTTGTTTGCCTGTGTGATCAGCTGCAAGTGCGTGTCCTCATTCTGCCCTGAATGATGCTGCGCAGATGACAACTTTTGTCAGCATCGCATCGCTTCGCTGCGAGGCTGCTGATTGGGGGATTTCTCGGATCACACAAACCCAATAAGACACGGACGCCTTCAGCATATCTGATATCTGGTGTAAAACAGTGAGTGTATGATAAACATCTGCACCGGGGCGGATGGAAACATTCCCGCAGGAAGACCTTAAAGCAGTGAGTGAGAGTACAGTGATTGTACAGGAGACACAGGAGAGCAGCTCTGCTCCACTTGACATGAGCTTGTGTTCCAGCCTGATGTACCGGGATCACTTGGCAGTTTCTATCTTTAATCTCACACAGTCTGCGCAAACACAAAATGGGGGAAAAAAGGAAACAGAAAGTATATACTGTGCATGTATTTTACCATGACTTATTCAGATGATGAACATTTTTAAAGGCACATCCTGCTCCATCCGTCCAGAAGCGGAGCTGCTTTGCACTTTGTGCAGTATGCTATACGTACAGTCACGCATGGATGCAGAGAGAAACGCGCACACACAGGGCCAGACAAGGACAAACAGTAATAACCTCACCTTTTAGTCGAGTGAGGGACCATATAGGTATGCAGTGGAATTAAAAAAAAAAGATAACAAGATAAGCTTTCAATCATATCACATGATCTTCCTCAGCAGGAGAAGTTGCACAGGTTGTCAAGGAAGTATAGATGTTGAAATTGCTCTTTTAATTTTGAAGAATGTGATCATTTATTTGATCAAAAGCTCCAGAATAGCTGCTAAATGGTCTTTGGGATGAGGCCCGTTAAGGTCACACGTTAAGGTCAATAATGAACTTTGAACCTAAATAATAAAGACCAAATAAATGCACGTTCTGCAGCAGCATTCTTGTGAAGCATCGAATCAGCCAAACGATGTGACTCATTTTATTTGAAGACAAAGACAAAGCCAGTAATGCTTTGCTACGGTTGTCCCTTTATGCATGCACGCTTCATACACACATCTACATACAGACAATACACACACAATCAGCCACAGTAAAAACAAAAGTTGTCATTTTTCCTGAATCTGTCATTTCTAATATTTTCCCACAGTCGTGTTGCCATTTGTTGAAGCGTGTTTGGGTTGTTCTGGATCTCAATTCTCTCCCAGATGATCGGCTCTCAAAACATTGGGCCCCTGGATTATTAATATTTATCATTCACACATCCTGCCGTGAATTATTCTCCCGAATGGGATGAGATTTTGTCACTGGCTGAAAAAACGCGACATTGTTTATTTATAAAAACGGGGGCGCCGCTGTGGGGGACATTATTTGTGCCTCACCCGGCCTGGCCATGACCTTTGGCTCAGATGATGATATCATCAATCGTATAGTAAGCAAATAAGCTCTGTGTCAGTAAATGGACCAGCGCATTGTTGCACGTTTTTCTCCATCACCACCTCTGAAGAAATAGCTTTGCTGACGGGGATGTAAAGCAGGTCATGCAGAAGGACCCGAGGCATCTTAAGCAGCTCATTAAATTTCATTTTCACTATAAATGGAATTCTTAATTAGATGAGCTTAATTGCCTGTGCGACACGGAACATTTGTGTTTACCCACTATCTTTGTCCGGATCCATTCCCAGAGCAGGGATGCTGCCAACCTGCCCCGCAGCTGCTGGTTACCCACTTAGGGATAAACAGCCAGCAGCTTTTTAGAATTCAATTACATGATAATTCTTCACATTTGTGCACTTCACTGAGAAACACTCCTCCACAGAGAGAGAGTAAGTGGTAACAAAGACTGAGTCAGTCATCAGCTTGTGAAACATCAGGAGAAAGCAGGTTCGTATCGCTGGCTTTGTAATCAGTGTTTATTCATGCTTCATAGAACAATAATAAGACCTTCCAACCACGCAGGGCTCTCAGTCGGTCACTGCACCACTTTGGTCAAATCTGAACATTTGTAGTTTTGAGTGAAATGCCTCAACAGCTGTTGGATGGCTTGCCATGAAGTTTAGTACAAACATTCATGCCCTCCCCTCTCAGGAAAACGGTGATCCTCTGACTTCATGCGGCGCCATCATCAGGTGCAAACTGTCATTCATCCAATACTGTGGGAACCAAATACCTCCACAACTAACGGCATGTACTTTGTGTTCAGTGTGAAGCAGTAAACCTGAGCGTGCTAACACGGTAAACATCACCGCTGTTAAACATCGACATGTGAGCATTGTCACTGTGAGCATGTGAGCATGCTGGCGTCTGAGCACAGCCTCACAGAGCTGCTGGCGTCACTCTTAGTCTTGTTGAGATCAACATTTTGGTTGCCGGGTTGTGAGAAATCCCTTTGGTTGGTATATATGTGCCCTCAGCATAGTTCTTTGCTTTGCCTTTTTAAGTAGGCTAGCTCTTTACTTAATTATGCAGACAGACCCGGCGGATGGATGGACATGTCATCCTGACCAAAATCTATTTATTATGGACATTTTTAACATTCAAACCTGAGATATGATGACTTTTGAAGTGGGAGAACCATCAATT
The DNA here is from genome assembly GCF_042242105.1 of Pempheris klunzingeri. Lineage (NCBI taxonomy): Eukaryota > Metazoa > Chordata > Actinopteri > Acropomatiformes > Pempheridae > Pempheris > Pempheris klunzingeri. The sequence continues at coordinate 410,108 of NC_092025.1, read as the reverse complement.
AATAACACAGTAACATTTAAACTAGGATATAATAGAGAAACAGCCTTTCACCCAGTGCACACTTATATCTGTCAGTGAATCATCAATAAGGGTTCTGATAAGCCTCCAAAACGCCAAGATGACCTTCACTTCAACCTTCAACGTTACAGACTGTTGGAGATGTGGACTTTGACACCAAGGGGAGGTTTTCCATTTTCACGCTCACCCAAACATCGTCTTGTTCTCGTAGTGTTTGTTTTGTTGCACACGTTCAGCGCTGACCTGAACTGTTGACCCCGACCCCACAGGTCTCAGGCACATTGTGTGGGGAGGGACCGGGGGCGCGACCCGAGCCGACAGGATGACATGGCCCAGGTTACGAGTCTCTATGGGGGCGCGGGGTGACATCACACACACCCAGAGGGAGGATGTGAGACAGACTCCCAGAATCTTGTTTGTTTTCAGTCGGGGGGAAGTGGATGAGTTAGAGGACTGGAGATAAGGAAAATAATACATGATCTGCTGATTTCATATTCGTCAATTAGGTCATGTCTGTGTGGAAACTGACACCTGACAGGCAGTAGAGAGTAATTAAAACAATGACTAATGTAATTATTTTCTTACAGCTGAGTTTATTAAAGGTCAGCTCTGATAAGATATCCTACAGGGGTGTTGAACATGGGCAGCTTTAAACCTTGCTGAGGCACTTCCAGATGTTTCACCCTGTTGTGTTTATTGTGGGTGGTCTGTGCATAAGGCCACGACTTTCTCATGATTACTGTCCTCTTCCCACTGCTGCATATTCAATCGTGACCTTCGCTAGACCTCCAGCTTTAAACCCCATGTTGGCCCGACCACATCACATGGCCTCTATACATAGAGCTCAAGATGGAGTCTGTGCTCCAGAAACCCCCCCCCCTACATAAGGTGACCCAGTTGGTTGCTAACATTGTGCATACATTTCCTTCCATGTCTTCAAGGTGGAGATAAGTGGTGATCAGCATGCTGTCTTGTCAGATAAAGCCATGGCTGATTAAAGTTTATCAGGCTGGAACACATACTGTCATATACAGTCATGTGCTGTTCAAATGTCCTGACTGAAAGTGTGTGTCACTGGTTTTGGAGTGTTTGTTCATGATCTGTGACAAGCTGGATGTGAGGTTTTCATATTGTTCCTGTATACTGGTGATATGATAATAACTTTGTGACTGATTTCTGTGTGACATCTTCTCTAAAAGTCCAGAATGTCCATTGAATATCCATTAAATTGGCTTAAACATGACATAGTTTGACAAACAACATTTACATGTGAAAGTCAGTAGTTTTGATAATTGTATATTAATTATACCTTTTTACAAAATGTTGGCCTCTGGCAAACTTAGCCCAACATTTGTAATGGGGCAAACTACTTTTTGGGTGCTGACTTGGCACAGAGGCCTTTTTAAACATCATTTTAATGTCTCTTTTAATATCTGTCAGGGTGCGTCAGTGAGTTGGAAACCTGGGCAGGGAATGCATCGCCGCGCGTTCTTCGGGTGGAGGGGCACGTCACTATATCTGGGCATAATGAGAAACTCTGCTCCTTACTTTCCCAGAGGACTCGTGCTGTACTGTAGTGAATCCATGGCGACGAGCTCTATATTCCATCACCAGATATGATGTGATGACCGCGTGCTATGTGACACAGCCTCAGAAAATCTCAAAAGGGAAAAGGTAGAGACACCTTGTCCACCCTTGGACAATGGGAACCACAAGTGTGTCACGTCATGGCACAAAACCATTCTTAGCACACCAGGACATGACAGGGAGGGAGAACAACGCTGCTGAGTCAAGCCAGACAGGTAGTAGTCTGTGACATGTCGTTCTACATGACTGTGCCACTCTGCAAAGCCCTTCGGCCTGCCGGGTGCAGGAGCTCACTGGCGTCCCCGCTGTGTGCTGGCACCAACTTCTAAAGAGCATCCCCTCTGTGTTGATGTGATCATAAACGCTGATTAAGATTCACATCGCAAGCACAAGAAAATAGCTGGGAAATAGTTTGGCGCATTGATGCCAGGAACAATAAATGGGTGGGCTCCAATACAGGAAGTCAACCTCGGCGGAGGTGTAAGAGAGAATGTGCCTGCGTATTGTGTGTATTTTATTTTATTTTAAAGATAGCACGTATGGCTCCAAGAAAAGGTTTTATTCCAACTGCTGATGTATTGATTATCACATGAAACACCCCTATAAATGTTTCTTATTATAATATTAAGCTTCAAACCATCATAAGAGATATGTTCTTTTCCTGAACATTAAAGGAGACGATCAATAACACCGGCTCTATCTTAAGTTAAACATCCATCTACACTGTTGCCCATAAAGTTGGAATCAAATGTTTTTTACCTCTTCTTATTCTTGATAAATAAAGTGTTTATCTTCTCAGCTTTACTGATCAAACTCTTCCAAACATGTCACAGTGAAACTTAAACCACAGTGAACCTTTGCAGACTGTGTGTTCAGGCTTTAACTAAACTGGGGGTATTGAACAGTTATTCCAACTTTATGGGCAACAGTGTAGATTAAGTTTCAATCACATAAGTAAAATGAGAAATAGTAGAAAAGTTGAAAAACATGCATGAAATGTAGGCTAGGCTATATCAAGTAGAATCAGCTAGAACATGATAAGACAGCCAACACCACACCAACCTCACCAACTTTGTGTCTGATGTGTTTAATGTGCACACAAACAGAACATGTGACGGGCTGCACTTTGAGCTGAAGGCTAAAGTCAGCATTCCAACACGCTAATGTGGAGAAATCTAGCAGGCATGGTCTTCCCCATGTTCATCATATTAGCTTTGTGCTATAACATGCTAACATCAGCTAATGGCTGATGGGAATGTCAAGGATTGGAGTTATTTCGATTCATCCCGATTGTCATTTCGTGACAATCCATCTGATAGTTAGCAAGACCTTTGACTCAGAACCCTGAATGTCACTCTCCTGGTGGCGCTAGAGAGAAATCATCAGGGTTCTTCCTCTGGGGACCATGAACTTGACTGTGACAATCCATCCTGTCAATGATGAGGTATTTGAGTGTGAACCAAAATGGTGGATCAACCAGCCGACATCGTCATCCCAAGAACTACGTTACTAGTGTGGCTGAAAATGACGAATTATTGGTTTACGCATTGTAACGTTTTCTTTTTTAGCTTTCCTCCACCATTTAATGAGTGTTTCATTGCGTCTTTTCATATTCCTGACTCCCAAATGCAGGAATGCCTCTAGAATCTTAGGACACGTGTCTTTTAACATGGGGTACCTGTCAGCTTAAATGAGCTGTGCATAAACGTCAGTATCAGGTGGTCATTCCAGAGAGGCTTGTCCTCTGATCTAACAGAAGAGAGCTCGCTCGCTCGCTCGGCTGATTCCTGCTACTCCCAGTCAACACCTGCTTTCACGTCAGCTCCCAGATTCAGAGACCTGGCACACACTTTCTCCGGGCAAAGGAATGTTTGTGTGTGGTTTCATGAGAAACGCTCCCCCAGACATCCTCTGTGTCTGTCTCTTTGTGAGCGCTCCCCTGCAGCGCCTGCCTCTTATTCAGTCTCCCAGCAAGCAGGAAGAGGAAGCTGAGTGTTCGATTGTGTGTAGGAACCAAACACTGATCGAAACCCCTCCTCTAATAACAAATTATGTCATCGGCATAGAAATATGTGACTAATGGCATAGTGATGGTAAGATACTCACGATGACACAGAGATCTGTCTGTATTTGTGCTTAACCCTTTACAGTCTTCCCTGTGAATTCATTCGTCGGTTCATTGTGCTTTTTTTCCTCGGGTCGTGTTAAAGAATGTGACTGGAGAGCTGTGTCAGCCAGCTTTGATTATTCAAACCAAGGAAAGGGGGAGCAGTGATTTATTTTCTCAGCTGAGGACCCCAGGACGCTGGTCCAGGCTGGAGAACGCTGACCTTCACCCGAGGGATGGACCTCTGCTCTGTCAAGACTGAACCAATCAGAACGGGCTACACGCTCACTGGGAAACAGCCGTCACACCGCAGGTTTTAAAGCTGCGCTTGGTAATGTTTTCATATGAACAATGAGGCCGGTGAGAATATTACTGTGGGTTTGCAGTCTGCAACATTACTGTTTTGGTTCATTCACTGGCCTTTTTCACAACAGACATTTACACATGTCATAGTAGGAAACGTCAGTGAGCCATCAGTCCTTTCATGGTTTACTGTGCTCCACTGTGCACTACCTGCTCAGGAGCTGTCAGAGAGCAGGCAGATATTATCCTCCAGGAGCTGGTGGAGACTCAAACAGAGCAAAACAGGAGAGTGTGATTATGGGAGTTACATTCATCAGGTGGTCAGAGACACAGCAGCTGTTTGCTAGCATGCCATTTTGCAAATGTGTTGTATAAGGCCATGTGTGATGTTTGCAGCTTGCTGTGGATTTCTGCTCTGAACAGATTAAAAAAACAGACAGAAGAGATTAATGCTGCCCCAAAGGAAACAAACGATGAGACACTTCCAGGGTTTTGTGGGTAACGAGAGCTGCTGTTGAACGACATCAGTCACATCTTGATGTCATTCTTTGGAAGGATTTTCCACAACCGTTGTTATAATCTAAGCTTTCATTTTGTTTTACAAGGTTTCATTTGAAAACAATTGGCTGGTTGATTATTCATGTTAAAGCCTCATAGTCCTCTTGGTCTGCTGATGGGCTCATCTGAATAAAGAGATGATTAAAGCCATTCAGAGTCCAATACCATGAGGATTTAGTCTTCACTCTATTCAAAACTAACATTTACACAAACTGCACCAATTTTCATACAACATGTGACCTTCACTGCAGGTCTGAAAGCCATCCCACCTACACCCGTCTTTATTACGTGTGGTTGTCAGCATGAATAATTCCTGCAGCACCTGCACCCAGCTGCTTGGCGTCATTAAAAAGGGAAACCCTCAGCGCTGCCTTAAATAAGCACAGATCAATTCACTCCACAGCCCAACGTGTTGCCACACACACACCCCCTCCATTTTGTCATAATACATGCTGCTGTACACATTCACATACAGGAACAGTACAGATCATGCTCCCTGGTGATCTGCCACGGCTTCAATGAAACCGTCAGGTTCTAACCTGCACCACACATGCATGTCCCTCCTACATGGCTTTAATAAGTAAATGTGCAGCGTGCCCCGTTGTCTTGCCCGGGGGCGTGTTGCTTCTTCACATACATGTGAGGTGTATATTTAGAACAGTGGTGCGTAACAGTGGGTGTTGCGTGGGTGGATGTGAGGAGTTACTTTTAACACTGGAAGCAGTGACCCGTGTCCCGCAAAAACAACCACACATGCAGGGCCTCAGATGTGTCAGCACAGACACATGCACAAGTTCACACAGAGTCATTTGCATACACCCACCCACACATGCAGAAACAGAGAGTGTATTAGGAAGAAAGAGACAAACCCCAGATGCCCCGGCTCTACTTCCACCCCTCCCTCGCTTCATAGGAAACCCCAGCATGCAGACACAGCTCTGCGTGATGCTGCAGCGATGTATTATTCACCGTCTTTAAACATAGATTCTCCTTTTCACTCCATTTAAACCGTTTTCTGGCGTTCAGAGAGCAAACAAATACATCAAGCAGAGCACGAGGATGTTCGTCGTGTTGTGTTTGCAAACAGCAAACCAGCTCAGGAGCATTTTTCCTTCTGTTGTTGGAGCAGGTGAGAGCTCACTGAGCGGGGGAAGCCCTCTCTCCCTTCTGTCTCTCTGTGGCTCATCAGCATGCATCCTTCAACCACTTACATGTATTCATTATTCACCCCCCACAGGCTATGAATTATTCAACTCTCATTTTTCCATGGAGCAGAGTAGTGAGAGAAGACACGAGGAATGCCTGTTCCCTGTCTTTATTCTTCCTCTCTCTCCTCCTCTTCCTCCTCCTCCCTCTTCCCTCCAGCTCAGCACCCCTCTCTCATGCACCATTGTCACTCTGGCAAACATGGGGAGAAATCACCCGCCTCCGATCAGTGCACATGTGCTACCACCGAGCCGAGCCGTGTGAATGCAAAAACTGTTGTTCTGCCAAACTCCATCACTGTTGCCTCTAAACAAACATGTTTCCAGTAATTCTGTTCACAAGAGAAGAAGAAACTGGATGAATTTGAAGCAGTAAGCTCATACCACATTTGGGAGCAAAGCACCAACAGCTGAATGACAGCATGTGATGCTGCTCTTTAAAGTATCTGCAGTGCTTTGATTCTAATACATTAACCCCTCGTGTTGTTATTTGATTGATTATTAATCAACCAACTAGTCTGTGAGCAGCAAATAGCAGTACAACTGCTTCCTGTCACTGAAAGTGATGAGGCATCCAAAGCCCCAGAAAAGGTCGCTGACCTCTTCTGGGCCCTGCTCCCATGACAGCTATTACGTTTCCCTCCACAGCCGCATGACCTGCGATGGCCATTAACAGGTTGCAGTGGAACAGTTAATCTTTAGCTGCTTTTGTCCCTCACCTATACAGGTAGCTGTGAAAACAAGATTGAGAACAAACAAGATATTGATGTTGTTTGCCTGGAGTTTTGCTGAGATATTGGAAACCTTGTAATCCATAAAAATGACCCCGTTTCTCAGGGTCAGCTGCGGCACGGCCATCATGCAGTATGTCTTCTTCGCCCCGTTTGGACGGGGAGACGGTTACCAATTGGAATTGAAATCGATCGACCGGGTGTGTGTGTGCGTGCCTGTGCAGCTGCGGCTCCCACATCTCACCCACCGTTATGGTGTGAAAAGCTGCTGTCATACATCTGTGTTACCGCGTCCACTGGGAGCAGCCTGCACCAATCGGCTGTTATGTCATCTCCAGGAGAGGGATGGATTTGTTTTCTTCTTTTATTCATTCACAGCAGAGCAATTGCAGCATATAAATCCTAGTTTCCAATATAACCACCAGATCTGACACACACACTCTGACAGATGGCAACCCTCTCTGCTCGCTGAAAACCTGTTTAGCTCCTCGTGGTCCGAGCTGTGCAATCGCTCTACAGCTGCACCAGAAATAACCAGTATGTCGCCCCTTCAAACTGAGAATTACTGCAGGAAAGGAGGCGTTAATAAAGCACGGAGGAGCTCTGCTGAGGTTCTGCAGGCTCCTGATCACGGCCGGGGCTTTGGCAGTGGGAAACCTTGGCACAGAGGGAGGCGCAGCGGGACTTAAGGGATGACTTCCTACTCTGTCATGCATGCGCCCACACAGCCAATCTGCCACTACTGCTATCTGACTGAGCCTCCCAGGACCCTCACTGCAGCTACACCCTTATTTGGGCTTCCTCCCTTTGCCCCACACTCACATCTCTGGAGGGAGATAATGGTGCATAAGTTCGTTTTTTAAAAATTAATAACAGAAACACAATAGAAGACCTATAATATGCCGAGACGTGAACACAATACAATGATACAATAGGCTGCCTGTCAGCATATTTCAGCAAATCTGCCATTCAGATGTTTGTGTTTTAGCTGCTAGGTCACCTGTCACACCTGAGTAAATCCCACCTGCTTCCTGCATTTTAATCTCTTTAGCAACACATTTACAAACCCATTTATAATGTTCAACTCCCGTCATTATCTATTCATAACTAATATTAGTTGTCTGCCAAAGAGTTATGGCATTAATATGTTCTCTGTGTTTTACCCCGTGATGATAACTTTATTCTCTCATTAGCTTTTGTTGAGCCTTTTGTTGCAGTAATAAGGAGATGTTGAAGAGATTTCAGGTGTTGCAACACAACATGTTTGTGATGAACTAAGGACTTTCTTCAAGCACACAGCAAGCTGTCTCAGTGACCGCTTTCACCTTGTAACACATGTTCACTGGGCACGACTCGTAGTTCTCGCAGCGAGCCTCTGAAATCTCTCCCTCCTTCTGCTCTGACTGACATTGGTGAGCAAGGCATAAAGGCACAGTGCAAAAAAATCTTTTTTTTTCCGCATTTGACATCCTGAAAAGTCGCAGTTTAGAGTGAAACAGATCACGGCCCAAAGGATTCAGGGGCAAGGCACCAGTCAGGGTCCTTATCAGATGTGCCACCAAGCTGTAAATCCTAACCCGAGCAGGCTGGATACTGTCGACAATGAAAAGAGACAGGACACAGAAACAAACAAGCACATCCGCACTACATTGGAACCAGTTAATTAGCAGCACTAGGTTTCTGTTTAGAACTGTGGATCACTATCATTATGCATGGTTTAAATAAATGGACAGCACAAATGGCTAAACCACCTCCGAGCATATGAGAGTCCCTCACAGTAGACTATGTGACGGTCGATGGTTTTCCCCAGTGGACTGCCTGTTTGATGAATGGCTATCACGACTGTTTATATGCCTGCAAAAGATATTGCGCCAGATTAATGACTGTAATGGTATGTAGTTAAGGGGTCTGCAACAGTTCATTCACAAAACTGAATCCAATCCATCAATGAAAAGCCGAAGTGATAGCTAATCTATTTGTGGGTGTTATTAGTGGATTTAAGAGGTCTGATTGGTGACTACGTCTGCACAAAGCACAGACTGAGATAAGATTTAAGTATCATAATATCATTGACACAGAGCGAACAGGGCCAGACTGCTGCACTCTGTACGCCGTCAACCAGCTAATCTGGTTTCATCTCTGCAGGTTGTTTCATGTCTGTATAATGTGGTTTTTAACTCTCGTGTCCTTTTTGTGGAGGCCAGTTTATTTTAGTGACTAATCGGAGCAGGTCAGGAGCGAGGCTGCTGTGGCTGCTGCTGCTCACGGCTGAGCATGTCAGGGTTTTCTTGCTCCACTGAAGGACTTTGAAAAGCATATCAGCAAAAAGTCTGGCTTTGGGGAATTGTGTCCCCCTTTATTCTGTCTCTCTCGCCCCCGATATTCCTCGCTCCCCCTTGTTTACTTATCAATAATGCATGGACAAACACCCTTTCAAACTGTTTTTACTGCCGACTGCTTTTTATTTTTTGCAGACTAATAAATATATTCCAAAAAGAACAGTGTTTTACAACAAGTCAACTATGAAAATAACTAGTGCTTAAAAAACACAGGGTGGGATGGATGAGTGAAACAACATCACTGTAATTAGCTGCAGGGGAACCTGAAATAATAATGAAAATAAGATGACGACGACAAGATGATGACGAGTCACAGCATATTAACCACATTCCTTATTCCAAGGTAGAAAAAGCCTAGGTCCTGTTTACTTGGAGCAATTTACAGTTACAAACAACACAATCAGTATTTGTTCATCTTAATCCCACAATCACAGGATGCCTCGTAAAATGCTAACATAAGTGATTATAGCTACAGTTCTACAAAGCAGAAAGGAGAGGAAGGACAGAGAGGACAACTAAGCAGTCTGATTGTGCTGCAAACTAGATTTTTTTTTACATTTTCCTAAAGGTCTGTAAGTCACTGAGGTAGAGACGCAGAGATCTGTCTCTGCAGTCTAAAGTCGTGACTGAGCTAGTGGAGAGCTGTCGGCTTTTGGGAAGGAGTCAATGCAACGTGGGGAAATGTGTAGCAGCTGCAAAGTGGGAGCAGAGGCCTGCAGGTAGAGGAGAGCAGCTTCCCGAGAAGCCTTGTGCAACGACAAGAGTGAGTGACCGAGAGTCGAGTCATTTGGTGCTCTGGGAAGCACGATAGAACCAAACTGTGCCAAAAATGTGCCCTCTGCAGCGAAGGACACAGGTCATACCAGACTGTGGCAACAAGCTTGAGTGCTTTTTCACATTTGATTTTTACCACAGGAATCCGTCATTCGATGATAGGTATGTTGAGCAAGATACCACTGACATGGGGTGGGAACCAAAGGAGTAGCTCCACAAATAGATTTAAAGTACTTTTATTTTGAAACATCCCAAATGAATTGGTGGGAAAGGGACTCGGGACAGACTTCACACAGGAAATTAACACTGAACTCACCATTAACCTCACATCCATTTCAGGCAGATGGCAGTGCTATGGGCTGTTTGGATGAGGCACTTCATCACAAACCTGCCTGGTTTGTGCTTTAGATGCACAGTGAAGTTTACTTTTCTGTGCCAGACAGAATAACATTTCAAAAGTACAACATTAAATTGTTGATTTGATTATCTAATGTCTTGGGAATAGAAATATTTTGATTTAACGACAAAGCGTAATCCCCAAGAATGAATCAGAACTAGTTTCTGGAGGGGAATCAGGGGGTCGTGGAGTTAAGGAAAATGGCCGACACAAATCAGAAGTAAAAAGAAGAAAATATGGAGAGCACTGAGCCGTTCAGTCTGCAAGAGTCATTCCCCCTGGGCTTCAGAGGTCATGTGGGGAAAAAGGCACACATCAGGGATGGGAAACATACCTGGACAGTGAATAAGCCAACGCAGGGCCAGTGACACCAACCACTGCTTCATTCATTAGACTGCAACATAGTAGAGCCAGTGTCGCTCGGTCTGTGAGTGTGTGGGTAAAGTTTTAAGGAGTTTTTTATGGTACATTTCATGACTTTGCTGTCTCCCAACATATCCTCAGCTCACAGCATCCACAGTCAGGGAGAGATGACCGAGGGGGTCCTTTGGTTTTTACTGATTTCATTCATTGCACACTTGTGTATTTTATTGCTTGTACTGCATGACAGAGACAACATTGTGAATATTCCTGAGGCCAAAGCTCGTTTATCAAACCAGGATCCTCTGTTCTTCTTCCATCTACCAGCATGTGGCGCCATCTTGTGTCATGTGGTCCGTGTTGCATCAGGACTTACAGACAGTGGGGAGAATATAATGTCTATGAGTTATTTACTCTGTGTGTGTCTATCTGTTGTCGACCTTCACCTTTGGCACATGGACACTTTTAATTTGAAGACACGATGCTGCGTTCAGGTTCCATCTCCAGTTTCCTCCATGTCAAAACACAGCATCCAAAAGCACTCATAATGCGAAATAATAGAACCCCAATTAAACAGATTATCTCAGAATATATTCACGACTGGGTCAGGCACAGTAAAGTCATTTTTAATCCGGTGTATGACACTGTTCAACGGAGCTCACCTCTGATCGAATCATTTCCGACAGAACCTGAAGGCAGCAGGAGACCGGAAGCTCTTAGGCCACGTGACTAGAGAGCGCATCACGTGACTAGAGAGCGCATCACGTCACGGAACCAGCAGCAAAGACCGCGGAGTAACTTTCCGGGCGTGCAGCGGACGGGCTGGTCAGGATGGTCGGAGCCCAGGCCCCCGGGCTGCTGCGGGCCTTGTGCCTGTTGGCCGCGGTGTGTCCGCCGGGCACCGGCATGCTCTTCCCCCGGGAGTCCTCCTCCAGGGAGCTGAAGGAGCTGAGCGGGCTGTGGGACTTCAGGGCTGACAAGTCCCCAAACAGGAACCAGGGCTTCGACAGGGCTTGGTACAAAAGTCGTCTGGCAGAGGTGAGCAGCTCTGATGAAACACAGCAGGTCTCCTCATGGAGCTGGTCTCCTCATGGAGCAGGTCTCATCATGGAGCAGGTCTCCTCATGGGTCTCCTCATGGAGCAGGTCTCATCATGGGTCTCATCATGGAGTAGGTCTCATCATGGAGCAGGTCTCCTCATGGAGCAGGTCTCCTCATGGAGCAGGTCTCCTCATGGGTCTCCTCATGGAACAGGTCTCATCATGGGTCTCATCATGGAGTAGGTCTCCTCATGGAGCAGGTCTCCTCATGGGTCTCCTCATGGAGCAGGTCTCCTCATGGGTCTCCTCATGGAGCAGGTCTCCTCATGGGTCTCCTCATGGAGCAGGTCTCATCATGGGTCTCATCATGGAGCAGGTCTCCTCATGGAGCAGGTCTCCTCATGGGTCTCCTCATGGAGCAGGTCTCATCATGGGTCTCATCATGGAGTAGGTCTCCTCATGGAGCAGGTCTCCTCATGGGTCTCCTCATGGAGCAGGTCTCCTCATGGGTCTCCTCATGGAGCAGGTCTCCTCATGGGTCTCCTCATGGAGCAGGTCTCATCATGGGTCTCCTCATGGAGCAGGTCTCCTCATGGAGCAGGTCTCATGTCAGGCTGCTGCTCCATGGAGGAGAAAACTGTTTATCGTTTAGCAGCTGCGGCCTGCTTTAGTTCAACAGGAGCACTTTAAGGTCCAAACCGCCCTCTGAAGCATGTGTCTCAGACCACAGGACCCCGGTGGTCTGCTGTGTGACCCCCCCATCACGGGCCGTGGGCTTCCTGTAACACCCAATAGTATCCAGACGTAAAAACACATAACTGGGTTTAAAGTCACTGTGTTTATCTCCTGTATTCGTTCGATGAGCCCTTGGGTTTACCCTGAGGACCACAGGAGCAACATGAAGGCACATACGGACGCTGTCGCCTCATTAGATCTTAAATGTAGTGTTTTGTGCAAATGCATTGTGGGTAGAGTAAAGCAGTAAGTCCAGGTCCAGTGCCGAGTACGGCCGATCCATTGCTCAGTTGAAGTCTTCTCTCTCCCAGACCGGCCCTGTGATCGACATGCCCGTCCCCGCCAGCTACAACGACATCACCCAGGACTCCACGCTGAGAGATTTCATCGGCTGGGTGTGGTACGAGCGAGAGGTGGTGGTGCCCGCCCGCTGGGTTGCTGATGAAGGAACGAGAGTGGTTCTCAGAGTAGGAAGTGCTCACTATCATTCAGTAGTGGTGAGTATGACACGAAGCCATCTTCATCTCTTACTGCGTTTTTGAGATGTGACGGCCATCTCTTCATGTGCACCTCTGGCTACGGTGTGATCGACCCGTTTTGCCCCTCTGCAGTGGGTGAACGGGGTGAAAGTGACGGAGCACGAAGGCGGCCATCTTCCTTTCGAGGCTGAGATAGGCGGCTTAATCCGCAAGGACCCCGCTACGCCGTGCAGGATCACCATTGCTGTCAACAACACTCTGACTCTGCAGACTCTCCCTCCAGGAAGCATCCAGCACATGGACGACCGCACCAAGTAACCTCCACCTCTTCACTGTTACTGCAAACACCACCCTGATGCTCATGAGAGTTACGTCACAGATGATCCCTGCACTTCCCCTTCCTTCAGCTTTACACTCTTCAGCTCCTTTCACCTCTGGCACCTTAACTTCATTTAACATTCATTTATCTTGGTCCTTATTCTTTTGGAGTTTGGGTTCTACTTTAGTGTTTTGGGGGAAATGAAAACATCAGTGTCACTGAGTATTCAGGTAATGATGGGAAATACCTTTTACATTGACATTGATTGATTGATTGATTGATTGATTGATTGACAGGTATCCTGATGGGTTTTTTGTCCAAAACATCAACTTTGATTTCTTCAACTATGCTGGCATCCACCGTCCTGTCCTGCTGTACGTTACTCCCAAGGTGTATGTGGATGACATCACTGTGGTGACGGACTTCTTGGATGACACTGGTAAATGAATACAACACTCCGTTTCAAGTCATTTTCAAAAATATCTTGTGGCTTCATTGAGCAAAGAGGCGGTTCTCTGATTGTTGTGTTTCAGGTCTAGTCAACTACAGAGTGTCCTTCCAAGGTGCGGCCACAGCCGCCCTGAAGGTCACTCTGATAGACAAAGATGGCCGCTGCGTGGACTCCTCCAGCGAGCCATCTGGAGTGCTCAAAGCAGCAGATGTCAAGCTGTGGTGGCCGTACTTGATGCATGAGAATCCAGGTTATCTTTACTCTCTGGAGGTAGGACAACATGTTCACATACAGTACATGTCAAACAGGATTATGTTCCAGGTTCAGGTCACGTGAGCGCAGCCACTAGATCTGTAGGATGATGATGACAGAGTTCGGTGGCTGTAGATGGTGATAATGGGGTACTCGTGGCAGTTATAATCTACAAGTGGCTTAGTTGCTGGTTGGGGTTATTTTCGGAGAATACTGATATAAAAGGGTTGAGGAAACTAAGTAGAATTCAATATACTGAGTGATTTCTCTCTCTGTGACAGTCTTTTATCATTTTGTTTTGTCGCTTTGAGTCGTATGTTGTGTTGTTATCTGGTGAAAGAGAAGAAATGCTTCTGACATCTTCACTTTAACGTCCAGGTTCGTGTAACAGCGGCTGGAGGCAGATCATCACCCGAGGACGTGTATACTCTACCAGTCGGCATCCGCACAGTCAGCGTTAGCAGCACCCAGTTCCTCATCAACAACAAGCCCTTCTATTTCCATGGAGTCAATAAGCATGAGGACTCTGATGTGAGTACCACTAGAGGGAAGCGGAACCATTCAGCCATTCCAATGTTACAACACATATCAAAGCTAAGTGAGACAAAGGTCAATAAACCAGCGGCCCTTCCTCTGTTTTCCTTGCGCTGTAGATTCGGGGTAAAGGCTTCGACTGGCCCCTCATCGTTAAGGACTTTAACTTATTGAAGTGGTTGGGGGCCAACTCGTTCCGCACCAGCCACTACCCGTACGCTGAGGAGATCCTGCAGATGTGTGACCGCCACGGCATCGTGGTGATAGATGAGTGCCCGGGGGTGGGCATCAAAGACATGTAAGTGTCCCCGCTCACGTCTCCACGACCTGTGGGCGTGTTTGAGGGCTCGGAGAGGTCGACGGCGTGAACATGCCACTGCTGGGAAAGACTCAGCTGTCTGTCTCTTGAAGTACAGCCTCCCAGAACTTTTACATCTGTTATTAATATACTTGAACATGATTTTTAGTGACAATTTTGGAGAGCTGAATATTTTATAGGACACATGAGGGCACATTTCTATCTCTATTGCGATAAGCGAGGACCCAGCTCTTCCTCTTCACAGCCACAATCAGCAGTTCTAGACACCTTGTTGTTTTAGAAGCCGAGCAGTCGTTGGGTGAATCCTCACCGTTATTGCAGATGCACATATTGATGGTGTTAGCTTTGCCTCATATCTCTGGTATTTCAGTCTACTTATTCCACTAGCTGTCAGCTCACTGTGTCTATGGTCCCTCCTCCATGTAGTCGCAGCTTTCAGAACGCCTCCCTGACCCATCACCTGGCTGTCATGGACGAGCTCGTAGGGCGGGACAAAAACCACCCCTCTGTGGTCATGTGGTCAGTAGCCAATGAGCCGGCTTCAGAGATGCCCCCTGCTGAATTCTATTTCAAGTGAGTGATGCTTTTGTTTTTCGACGGGAAGCTCATCAAATATCCATTCATACACAAACTGACTTATCTGCCTCTTGTGGATGCAAGATTATTTTCTTTCTACCCCCATTATGCCACTAAAGACTAAACTTGATAGACAGAGCTTGAAACCGTGTGTGTGTGTGTGTGTGTGTGTGTGTGTGTGTGTGTGTGTGTGTGTGTGTGTGTGTGTGTGTGTGTGTGTGTGTGTGTGTGTGTGTGTGTGTGTGTGTGTGTGTGTGTGTGTGTGTGTGTGTGTGTGTGTGTGTGTGTGTGTGTGTGTGTGTGTGTGTGTGTCTGTAGCACAGTCGGTCACAGCCCCTCCCTTCTCTCTGGTCTGTGGAATGCAGTAAAAGTAGTCATGAAGCCGACCTGTATAGTCAGAGCTCAGTTATGGCCTGAAGCCTCAGGAGGACAAACATGGCGGACCGATACTCGACCTGCCAAACTGCTGTATCTGTCAAGTAAAGCTGTGTGTGTGAAGTAACTTTTTTAATGTGCTTTTATCACAATGAACTCGTGACAAACTGAAGCTTCTTCTAATCACACGAATGAAACCGACTATAATCACAACAATGTCACAAAATCCGTCTGAGATTTGAATCATGAAGATCTTGAATGTGATCCCCGGAGGGTGCTCTGTGTTTTCCCCCCAGGACCCTGATAAAACATACCAAAGGCCTGGACCCCACTCGGCCCGTCACTTACATCACAGACAGTAACTATGCCAGGGACAAAGGGGTGAGTTTGTTTATCGTTCTCGGGTCAGTATCAGCAGTAGACCGAAGTGACTGTCATGTTGACTGTCGTGTTTTTCATTTGATTCATTGGAGGTATTAAGAACCCCTTAAACTTTATGTAGTGATGTAGAAGTGCACTCCAGTGACGTCACTGAGGTGACGGGTGCCACAGAGCTCACTTCTGGCCACACCAACCAGTCTGCTGCCTCCAGAACCACAAAGCACTGCTTTATAGTCTGGTGTTAAATTACTCCTTCAAGTTCACTCTAACTTGGGAAAAAGGGGTAACTACCTCCCAGCAGGACATGCTAACGCTTCATCTGTTCTCATCATAAATGAGCAAATATAAAATGCAACACATGTTTTATAGCATTCATTTGGATGTGGCTGACACAAAGAAAGAACCAAAACCTTTTAGAGCCCTTTTAAAAATGTAGAATCTGAAGTATTAATCTGTAACATTAAATATTCAGGATTTAATAGGCAACACTCAAAGTCAAATTTTGGAAAAACCCATTATTATTAAAGAGGATTTGAACATGTGAACAGTGTGGGTGTGATTCGGTCCGATTTGACTGACTGTTCTGTCCTCATAACGGTTGTTACACTCTGATTCAGAGTGGTGCATAAGTAAGTGATTTAAATTATTCTCACAACCTAACTTCATAGTGATAAAGTTTTCAGGGCCTACAAGAACAGAGACGGATCATATCCTCTGAAATATTGTATTAAAATGCTGTTAAAGTTTCACATGCTTTTGATGAAGAAACATCGTGTGGAGGGTCAAATATTCTTCTGTGCCTCTCAGTGCTGTCAGTCAGGTCGTGACACTGAATGTTCGTGTACAATAACATCATGAACTTTAGTGATAATGTGCCTGGTGAAAAATAAGGGAGCTTCATCTGTATGAATTCTGAAGCCTTCGCTGGCCCAGTGTCAAAGCAAGCTGTTGACATGCTGCAGCCGTGTTCACATTCCTGTGCTGTGAGGAGTATCTCTCAGGGTGCATTTGGTAGCGTAAAGGTGCTGATTAGCTTGCAGTCACTGACTACCTGCAGGCACTGGTTTGTAAAGGCCGCTGTCTTGGCGAATAAGGTTCCTCTTTCATCTCAGCGAGTCTCATTTTGTCTTTAAACTTGTCCCTAGGCGCCCTATGTGGACGTAATCTGTGTAAACAGCTACTTCTCCTGGTACCATGATCCAGGACACGTGGAGGTGATTCCCATCCAGCTCAGAACTCAGTTTGAGAACTGGTATGGAAAGTACCAGAAACCCATCATCCAGAGTGAATATGGAGCAGATGCGGTGCCAGGGCTGCACAGCGTGAGGATTCACACTTGTTCTTCACAACTAAATGCCTGACCCCTACCTCTTCCTTAACTAACCTAACTTAAACCTGATTCTAATCTTAACCTGAAAACAGTCGTTTGAGGCTAGAATGTCTGCACTTCCCAAAAAGTGTCCTCTGTTGGGTGTAACCTGTTACAGTCCCCACTATGTATCCAGTACAAGTTACCCGACTGTTACACACCACCACTGCGATTTCTCTGAATTGTTTTGTTGCATCCCTGAGACGTGTTAGTGCCAAGGGTAAGAGGCTTTCCTTCGCTCCCCAGGATCCACCCATGATGTTTACCGAGGAGTACCAGAAAGTAGTCCTGCAGAGCTACCACGACGTGTTCGACCAGAAGAGGAAGGAGTATGTCATTGGTGAACTCATCTGGAACTTTGCCGACTTCATGACCGCACAAGGTACTGCAGCTGTGAGCCGCAACAACCTGTAAAACCAGAACTGCCAGCAGCTCCTCCAGTTTCCTCCATGACTACAGTGCACAGAGCGTTCTGTAACTGCTACAGACACTCTCTCACACTGCTGAGTAGGAATCATGTAGCCAATGAATCAGGATCCACACCTCCGTCGTGAAGACGAATCATCGGTTTGGTCTGTAGGGTTAACAAAAGGAGCTTTCTAATGATGAACCAATCATCTCCAGTCCAGGCTTCTACTGTGTGTGATAGTATGGGCAGCCTTAAGTGAGAGTCAAAAGCTCCTCCTGCACAATGTATCATTGAACTAAGGAGCCTGGTTATTTATATCCCTGTATGATTCTAGCATTATCAGGTTACTAACACCCCCCCCCCCACGTGATTAAAGGTTATACTTAGTAATAACAGGGGCTATTGTGTGTGTATGCAGTACAAGGAGGGATTGACGGATGACGTTGTGAACATGATGCATTTAGAATGAGAAAGCTTTAACATATTCTCAGTCATAATGAAAAGATCACCCCCCCCCCCAAAGTTCCCAGCAAACAAGGCCCTGGTTGTCGAAATGGTCGATCCACAGTCTTTTGCAGCGTTTAAGCCTACAGGCAAAGCAAACTTTGACCTGTGGACTCATGAGAAACCTCCTTGTAACTACTTGTACCTGTAGAGCTTCACATACGTAAAAAAAAGGTCGACCTTAATTAACTAGCATGTTGGCCTGACAAAGGCCTCCTCTGGTTTTGCTCCCTGTGCTTGACGAGGTTCTTGTCGCCCCCCTTGTGTCTGCAGGAGTCCTGCGTGTGGTTGGGAACAAGAAGGGTGTTTTCACCAGGCAAAGGCAGCCCAAAGCAGCAGCATTCATCCTGAAGGAGAGGTACTGGAGACTGGCAAACGAAACAGGCAGACTACCTCCTTGGACCAAGTACCCCTGCTCACTCTGACACCCACCAGTCGGGGCACCCGGTCCTGGACAGGCTTGAGCCCATGCAAACGCAATGCTGGTCAAATTTAGGCAGCAATTTGGTCTGCAGTGTGAACGGAACACTGTAATCAGGAGTTTTCCAGCAATCTGCAGCAGTTGTGGATGGTTCTAAAAATGTGCCTTCAATCAATATACTTTATTAATCCCCTGATCAATGGTGCAGTTAGCATTCTATAATAGTAATTATCCTTGTTTATCCATGTTGTTAAAGGATGTTCTGCCACAGATATGAAGGCCGGTTCTTCCCACTGCTCTCATGAGAAGGGCGTGATGAGCCTTGACCTTTCCTCCAGTCAGGTAGTGTGAGTGCACGTTACAGAGACACTGGACAGGAGGGGAGTTAGCAGCCTCTCTCCTCTGTGTGTATTAGGACACATTCCCTGATGGAAAGGCCTTTTCTGTACATTCTGCAACCAATCACACTGTTTTAGCTTTTTGCATTGATAAACATGTAATGCATTAATGTTAATTCCAATGCTGAATCTCATCATGTTTTATTTTTCTATGTGAAAATCAGAAAAGGTATTAAAGACGCTACATGCTGCCAGCGTGCAGGCTGTCATTTTTAAAACTAGTCCCAACAGTGTCAGCTTTTCTTTTGCACATTTACGCGTGCTAACATGTTGGTGCCGTTTCCTTCGGTCACTGCGGCTGAACGTTTTCAACAGCTCCACGTTCACCTAAAGGGTTAAACTCAGCGTTGATGGTGGCGTGACAATCAATAGGACCATTGGTGATTCTGCTCATTCCCTCATCACCCCTGATTGACCTTTGTGATACAGCTGGATGAGTGCTGAATATATTTAGACTGCCAAACACAACTAGTTACTACATCAGCATACCTGCTTGTCTTCCTCCCTTCATTCATTCATTCTGTCTTCTGAGGTTTAGCAGTGATCCCTTTAGGTTTAACAGTAATTAACGGCATTCAAATAACTAAGTGACAGGTGGTTTCAGAGGGAATGTTTTAATGGTAGATCATTTCCACATGACAATGACACAATTAAAATGTTCTCATGTCAACCTTTTGCACAGTTTTCCCTTAAAGTAAGCTGAATTTAAACAGATTATTTTTTGCACCCTCCTACCATTCATGTAACACTTTTCCATGTAAGAAAATACAGCATTTTAAAACATATTTGGCAATACAGAAGCAAACCCACTAAGTTTTCCTCCACAAAGAAATTTGATAAACATTTTATGCTGACACATGGATTCCTAGCCCTCCAACCCCTCAACTTTTTTTTTAACTAAAATAACCCAGAATATTAACAGTCTATACAGCTAAAGGGCATAATCAATTATGAAAAAAGAACATTACAATCATGTAGTTTAAACAGAGTGTATTCTTAGCTAACAAATGTGTCCTAGCTAGACAAAGTAAAGAAAGAGCTCAGGAAGGAAAAAAGGAACGGCCATTGATTTGACAGGGCATTTTGTCTGGCAATTTCTGAATGGATTTTTGCACCGATACTGGATATCAAATCTTTGGGAATTACCAATGTATCAGATTACATTTTAAGGAAGGCAAGCAGAAGTGCCTGTTTTAGTTACCATTCTTCATTTTACAAGGCTATTACTGTTGCTCGTCTTTGGCTCAAGGCCTAGTGATCAAACAGAAGGCACTTTTGTTGGCATTGGTGATGCAACTAACATGGCAGTTATACCTTAGGGCCTAAATGGAGATTAGTGAGAATGCAGTATTGATCGTTTTGACATTAAATCATCATCCAACATGATCCTTTTACCAGCCTAAGATTTTAAGCGCTTGACCAAACATCCAAATTCCTTACCCATTTCTTTAAAGTAACTGCACACGACTAGTGTAATAAGCTTGCATATGACTGGACTCATGAACAGAATTATTGGCTACCTACCGGACACTTCAGTACCGTCAGTTCTATGGTCGAGACTCACAGGATCCACAGTTGTTACCATGAAAACTAGCAAGTTATGTCAGTCCGAGTTTTCTAAAGAACAGATTGGATCCATGGGAGACTTATACACGAGTGCACAGGCTTTCCCAGAAAAGGGACAAAGACAAAACAGTGTGGCTGTTAATCTCATTCTGAGCTAAGAACAAGAACCTGGTGTAAGCCCGACAAGGCAATACTGTCTAAGGAAGATCTTAAAGATGACTTGCTATGAAAAGATGCAGACATTTATATTATTCTGTGGAGGACCATATGGTTTGTTGAATGGACTGTACTGGTGCTTGCATGGTTTAGTTTTTTTTGCCAGTTTACTACTAATCATGTCAACGTAACATAACTGCCAACCACTTTCCAAAGCAAACCGGAGTGCTTAACCAAGTTTCTCCTCCGGGCAGCCATTAGATCCCATTTTTCACTGTAGGGCATGAAAATGTACTTGTAAAGGTTTGAAATTTGCTTACAAGAGAACCCCAATGACTTTATACATCAGTCTGTTTACAGGTGAGTGTGTAAAGTCTGAAAAGTTGCCTCAAGTGATGTCACACGAGTCTGCGTCAGCTGTGTCTGAAGATTACAAGTTTGACAATGAAGACAGTGTTACGGCGAGGAGTCAGAGAGATGCAAGTTCACCAGACCTCACTCCTCATCTCTGCTTGAGGCTAGCGGCTTAAGGCTACTTTAGCTGCTACTAGCATAGCTATGCACCTGAATCTCCAACCGAACTGTCGAGTTGTATCGTGGGTAATGTAGGTGCCGAGTTTGAACAAGGAAGACAAATGCGTGGAATAAAAAATATATATATGTATGTATATATATATATATATCTGGTTCTGCTGCATCAGTACTGAATAAATGTTATAGGAGTGCTATAGGAGGAGGAACACTAGATCGGTGGAAGTTAGACGGCATCACATGTATCAGGTCGTCACTAAAACCCAAAGGACGAATGCTGACGTAGCAAACATACATGTGAATCTACACTGAGAGGGATTACGTGCTGGAAACTTCTTTTAAAGTCTAAAATGAGCGGGACCTCTGCCTGGTAAAACTACTTCAATCATAAAACATTGTGCTTTGGAAAATAGGTACCAGTGATGTAACATAGCCTGCACGTGACAAGTAGTAAACTGGTTACAACATGCACAAAGAGACAACAATCAGTTTGACAGTGTCCTTGGAAAAAACAAAAAAAACAAACTTGATTTTTATTTCCACACACAACCGATGACTTCACGTTATCATGGAGCGTCACTGACATTCCTGACAGCTGCTCTCATCAATACTTTAACAACCCACAAAAAAAACTGTCAAGGAGAAGTTGAATTCTATTAAAAGTGAAGGGCCGTGGAGACGAGCAGTGATGGAAACTATCAACAAGCTGGTTTAACACCACAGATGAATCACATTGTCACAGTTATTACTACAACTGCTCTACATCTTTGACAGAGTGGAAGATTGTCCCATGGCCAACATACGCTTAAAGCCAGGAGATAGTGTACCATGCATCTGACGAGTAGGGTACTTCTGGATGGAGAAGAGACAGCGGTCCTACTCTGTCACTTGGTGCTGTACTGAACAGACAATGCTGTGGATTTCTACGAAGCCACTCCGAGCTGTGGCTGCTGTTCCCCATAGTGTCGTCTGTCTCTGTACAAACCTCGCTATGTTAGCTCAACCACTTCAGCGTCTGCAACTGTTCATCTGAGAAAACCGTCGGCAACCTGGAGCTCGTTCCTACTGGAGCAAGACCTCCCCCAGACTCCACATATGGCTTAACATACTGTTTTGTTTTCTTACACCTCGTTGGGCTCCGCCGCCCATGTCCACAAAGCATGACAGTGTTTTGTTCGCATCCTGCAAATGAACTGTAACTCAGCCTGGCAAGATCACCGTTACTGTTCAGTTGACATCAAATGTATAGAGGCTGGACAGCAAACAAAAGCCAGATGAGCGTGAACGCAACTGAGACAGCGAGATAAGAGATGCTTCTGCCACGAGGCCACTCTACCCTTGAGCAGACAATCACAGTGTAGCAGCCTTTGCTACCTCATGAGACTCTATTAGGGAGGGAGGAACACTTCACTGGTATCATCATTTACAAAACTGTGATCATTAAAAATAAAGCCTTGGACCTGTGAGAGAAAAACGAGCAAAACTGGTGTTAACTTGACATTACCCCCCCCCACATCCAAAACCTCAAAAAAAAAAAAAAAAAAAAAGAAGAAGAAGAAGAAGGGAAATTCATCTTAACACTCCTTTAGGCACATAAGTCTTTATGGATCCCACTTGAGTGGCGGTCAGGAATGCTTTTCACACAACAACAAAAAAGTGAGGGTGCCCTTATGCAAACTTGGTGAAAAGAACCAATAGTTCCGTTTGAAAGACTTGTGTCGGTGGCTTCAGATGAAACAATTACCACTTACGACAAAGAAATCCACCCAACTCTGAACTGCATGCCTGACCAGGGTTACAGGACGGAAGATGTCCCCACGCACATCTTCAGACTCATCCACCTAAACCGCGACCTCCATCACTCCTTGTTCCAGATTCACTGGCGTCTTCTCCTGTTTTGTTGTCGTTTTTGTTTTCCTTAAAAGGTTTGTGTCGACACTAAAATCACAATCTAGCCTGGAATATTGCTCAGCAGCTATTTACAGAATTGCAAAACAAACAATCTGACTGATCTACACACAATATCTCACATTGTCCTGTTTATTTTTAGTGGTCCTTTTCAAAAGAAACGTACTACAAAGTGTAAACATGAAAAAAACAAAACTAATCTGTATAAATGTTAATTGTTTTGCCCCCCACCCGCCCCGCCATACAACCTCATCTGCAAACTGTATGATGACCTAATGAGTGTTTTTCTAATTTCGGGACCTATTATACGGCTCCAGGTTTTAGTGCAGATCCGCTGTGCAGTAATAGGACCTCTCTAACCATTTCAAGTAAACCCCCTCTTAATGTCCTGTTTTTCTTCCATTCTGCGATCCTTTTTGTTCAAAAGAGAGCGGTCCTCCATCGTTCTGTACTGTGGCCTTCTGCCTCTGCTTGCTCGGGTCGATGTGCACACACACACACACACACACACACACACACACACACACACACACACACACACACACACACACACACACACACACACACACACACACACACACACACACACACACACACACACACACACACACTCCCTTCCTTAAGATAGTACAATGTTAAACAAGGAAAAAGAAATTAAAAGAAAATCACCTTTCACTTACAAATCCTTCCGTGTTTGCAACATTGAGATGTCAGGCCCAACATTTAAGTTAAATTTCTTCATTTTTTTGAACACACAGCAGAATAAACATTGTTTGGAAGCAAGGTCTCCTGGTGGCAAGTCAGATGTTCAGAGGTCACATTTCTTTTTCTTTTTTTCTTTTTTGTCGTTGTTGTCGTTTGTTTGTCATATTTTTTCCTTGCCGTTCCCGACAGCTTAGTCCTGCTTGGCCTGGAGCTGCTGCTTCCAGGCCTCGTTCAAGTAAACCAGTCGCTTGTAGTTGAGAATAAAGAGAATGAAGTTCAGCGCGTATGTGGTGATGCAGATGATGCAGAAGTCCTTTAGGACAAAGTAGAGGATGTAGCCCAGGTAGAGCGAACCCACCACCGACAAGATGGATGTCGTCATGAGAATAAGGGCGGCCATTGCACTGACAGTCATTCCTACGGCAAGAAACACAGACTAAAGCTTAGGAAAAGAACTGAAAGAAGAAAAAGAAAACACAACCTTGGGGAAAAAAACAAGCAACCTGATGTGTCTGCTCTTTTCAGACAGTTCTCCATTTATGTTACCAGCATCCTCGTGATGACATTCAGCTTAAACACTGAATAGACTGGCCGTGTTGCTCTGTTGTCACATGAGCTGCACTTTCCTCAGTGTTTGTGCTTGTGAGGTTTGATTAGGTTTCTTAAAATTACTATTAAATAATACATTAGAGGGTAGAAGATTCTCGCTTTCTACCACAATTATGTGATGCACCTCATCCTTTCCCTTCGGTCTGACTCATGTTTCATATCGTGACCCTACGATGCCTCAATTTGATCAGTTATTCCAAAAATGCAGGCTGTTCCATACCTAAGCTAAAACAGTAAGGTGCTGGTTTCTCTTGCTGGCAGAGCACCCAGCTAAGCAGCCTCTGGTATGTCTGCACATGCTCAAGTCCCACTGAATAAACTGCACATGCTCGCTGTAAAAACACAGACAGCTGTTCATGTGCTCGGTTTAATACGAGTCTGCGGTTAGAATCAATGATTTACACAATTTCAATAATGATAATTACCTAACAGTGACAGTGTTTCTATCTGAGTACTTCCTCTGCCACCGAGTGCCACATCAGTCACTACCAGACACAGCGGAGGCCTTTTAGCATGGCAGATGACCAGAGGACGCTCTGACGGGTGGGCAGTATGACGATCGATTTCTCAAAGACTGTTCCGTGACCTCTGTGCCCTGTAACTCTTATCTCTGGCTGTATTGGCCTGTTGTGGGTAACAGTGCTGGACAATCCAAAAGACACAATACTGTCTGGATGTTCACCGTCTCTGAAATGAATTTCCATAAAATGAACTGCATCGTAACTTTTTCCATGTTGCCATACAAAATGACACGAGGCACGACAGAGGATTTGATCTATTCTGCCCACTGCTTTCCTTTCCATGACCCTGAAGCACCATGAAGGAAAGACATAAAGGAAAATATAGCATTGATTCATGTGGATAAGAACATTTGAGTCTACAGTTAAGTCCTTTTTGACGGTAGTCCCATACTGTACGCTGGCATTAATCCGAGATTAGAGCCTCGGTTATGCAGATTCTGGAGTCGTGCCTACTCACAAGTATTGGCCGGCCCAGGGCTGCGGGAATAATGAGAGTTCTGAAAGCCAGTGGCCATTCCTTTAATATGGAAATCTTGACCCGCTGTAGCAGTTTGCCTTAACTGGGCTGCTATTGTGTTAGTCAAACGAGTGGTAGCTGCTGTGGCTAAAAGGACCTCTTGTTCTGTGCCAGCGCCAGGTGGCCAGGCGAGCCTACAGGCCACTCAGCAGGCAAACATGTCAAACCAGCGTGACTGACTCAGCAACTCCATCAACGTATGGAGGGGAGGGGGGCGTGGCTGTGAGAGTCACCCAAGGGAAAATGGCGTCAAGTGCTTAGGATCCCTCTGAACTGTTGACGCCACAACCAGACTGGAGCAAACACTGCAACAGTGAGTTATCGCTGCAGTCAAAGAGCCTCACATTTAACAGCATCACTGTATTCATCCATGGCCACTGCACATGATGTCAGTGTCATGTGAGTCACCTTTGGACAAATATAGCCGTGACAGAGGAAGGAAAAGTGTTGCATCTGAACTAGCTGCTCCCACAGTGGCTTCAGAGATTCGTCACCTGAATTTGCAGAACTAACAGATGAGTTGACATCTTACCTAGTAGGAGCTGAAAGGCATAAAAGACGATTCCGTAGACACTGTTGGGTTGGTTCAGTGCGCTGTCATTTCCAAAAATTGAGCCCAAGAGTCCAAATCCTCGCCCCCACCTAAGGCACACAAACACATCAGCAAAGCAGGCGGTTACAGCGTTATTTCAGGAGTACAGAAGGAAACTGTGGCAAAGCACACACACTGAATCACCCAAAGTGTTTGACTACAACAGAGGAGATGAGATTTTTTTAAAGAGCCAACATACAGCAGTTAGACGCTGGTCTTTACGATGTTCTTTTTTCTTCAGAAACCTGAAGAACCACCTGGGTGAGGTTTGAGCTTTAGCAAAACTGTGGTTTTGGATAGCCAAATTATAGTTTACAGAAAAGCATTTTAGTGCTGAAGAAAAGTACTGCTCGTTGCAGTTTACTAGTTTTGCAGTTCTCTCGTTTACTTATCGATTAATCTGCTGATTATTCTCTCAACTTATTTGTCCCTTAGAATTAAAGTGCCACAAAACAGTAAAGACTGTCACAGTTTGCCAGCCTCTGAGCTCACGCCTTGTTATGTCCAAAAACAAGGGCTGACAATTGATTTTCTCGTGATCACAATTAATTGACTAAATCCTTCTGGGCTTTTAGGAGGAGAAAACAAATGCTGTAAAACTGAAAGCGTCTTCTTTACTCCCACGGACAATCACACTGACATGACTCCAGTACTTCGGTGTGCGTGAGAGCCCCTCGAAGGAAACCCCTACACCGTCTCAAGCGCTGTCTCAAGGGGATGCCATTTCATTTGTCTGGCACAGCCCCAGGTGCTGGCCTGTTAACGCCATCCTGTTGTTCACCTCTAACTTTAAACCTCTGCAACACATCAGGTCTCATTTTAGGTGGAGCCCGAATAAAACTAAAGCTTTTGCTCCGCTCTGAGGCCGTTTGTCTTCAGTTTGTTCAGTTCAGCATCATTCTTTATGTGCTGACAGATTTGTTTCAAGACATGCGGCACACCAAAAGATAACACTGATGTGCATTCATTTTGCTCACTTAAAAACAGTGCCCGTTCCACTCAGCGGAAATACTCAACTTATTCAGTAAACATATCACCGCTTCTTTTTGAGTGCACATTAAATTTCTTGCATAATGTAACAAGTCCCTGCGTGTGCAACATTTCTTATTATGATTTTAAGCTGTTTTAGCCAGAATTAATTCAGTTTAAAGTTGCTCATGTCTAATTAGAGGCTATGCAGCAGGAGCATGGAGATAAGAGGCTGGTTCAATAACTCACACCTTTGTTTTATTTCCTCATGCAGCACAACCACATGCCTAACTGTGCCTCAGAGTAAGTGTGTGGACAACCAATGGGTGCAAAGTCAACTTTTAAACACCACGCTATAAAATATTTGCAAAGAACGATAGCAACAGTTGGCAGTGGAGTTTTAAAGCCTGTTAGTATGCGGTAAAGTATGTTGCCACTTTAAAGTCATTTTTTAAAATAACAGTGCCCGACATTTAGCTCTTGCAATATGCTTAGCGGTCCCATTTCATTTATTACCCTGCGAGGCGTATTGTCCTTGTGTCTAACAAAATCTTTTCCCACATTGCAGACAGTCATGACGTCCAATATTTTCACTACAGCAGGCATTCTGGCCAGTGTTTCAAGGCTTTATCTTAAACAGATAAGCACTGGAGGAGGCATGCACAAAACACACATAATAAAATAACAAAAACAGGCTGCGTCCCCATACGTAGGGTAGGGACTTCATCCATAGTCCTCCATGGTATTAGAGATTAGACTGCTGGAAACAAAAACTACTAGGGTTCTTCGTTAAGAGAGAGTTTCCCTCAGTCATTCCTTTGCCACTTGTGAGGACAAGGAGTCACAACTGCTCATTTGAGGTGACAAAGGCGGCACTGTCTGCGATACTTCACCCACTCATCCTACAAACATGTAATTACTGCCAGGTTGCATTCCAGTCCTGCTGGGTATTTGTTCAGCACCTGCAAGGACTCATTGGGGTTAACGCCATACACTAAGGACTGCACAGCCCCACTGGAGCTGGTGATCAGCAGCTTCACAGGGGCCGGTGGCCCCCACACTGCTCTGAGAGTGGACCAGCTGTGGGTTGTTTCTGATGGACACATGGCTAAGGTGACACTCCAGCAGCAGCAGCAGCAGCAGTGTCTGTGCACCTAGTACCAGTGTGAGCTAGCAGCACTGACTCTTCACAGAGCCCCCCTCCCCTGACCTCTGGAGCGGTCTGTGCACTGGCCCTGCGGGGTGGCCGGGGTGCAGGGCTCTACCCCCCCGGACTGCCCGGTGACACTAGCGCTAGCTAATGACAGCAGCGTGACACGTACCGTGAGCTATGCTAGCTAGCAGGTGAAGAAGTTAACCACACTTGTCAACATCTAGTCGGCAGACAGCAGGGGGGCTCGGTTCGGTGGGAGGAATGAATGGCTCCCTCCAGCCACAGCACTCGTGCGGCGTGGACGTTAGAGTGAGCGAGCCGTGGTCAACTTCAGGGCTGAAGCTGGAGTCACAGATGTGCTGCCCTCATTCAGTAAGCACACCGAGGAGCGACTCTGTCGGTGGGGAAGTAACAAAGCACTCGGCTCTGTGCTGGTAGCTAGCAGGCTAAGGAGCGTTAGCTAACGGCTGGCGAAGTTAGCTTCGCCGAGCTAGCTCCGTAGCTCGGCGGTGTGCTCACTGAATGATAAGCTAAAAGTTTACTTGTGCCGGACCTCTCGTTTAACCGACAGCCGGCCCGCAGCCCGCCGGCGGGCACGGTCCGCCTTTAGCCGCGGCGGTGGAGGGTAGCCGGCACAGGCTAGCTAGCTAGCTGGGTGCATCTGACAGTTTGAAGCGCGCAGCCCTTCCCAGGTCGCCACAATAGCAGCCAGCTTCATTGAGCGCTCTTTGCTGAATTCAAATTACCTTGAGCTGAACACTTTTGAACAGCTGATGGAGCTGCTGACGTCGCACATAGCCTTATAACTCGGATCCCGAGCCTTTTCCCTCTCGACGTGAAAGGCATATAGGGACAACAGTATGCCCAACAGGCAGACCAGGAGCCTGGCTATTCTCTCCCACCGAGGGGTGGACACTCTCAGGACGGGCGCCGCCATCACTCTCTGGCCTTGCTGGAGACACGCATACATACGCAAGCAGTTCGCCTGTGACACTCGACTGCGACGTGGAGGAGCGTCAGGACGCGGCAGACCGTGAGGGGCGGGCCGCAGAGCCCGGGAGCACCCGGCTGTACGGGCGGAGGACCCGGCTGAGGCTGCGCCCACACGGCGTGCGGGGAGACAGGCGGCGGGCTTTATCTCACACCGGACTGTGGGGAGCAGACGGCGATCACCGGGAGATCACCGGGAGATCACCGGGACCGATGAGTACTTCCGTGTCACAGACACGTGCCGTGGGCCCCCACGTCACTCTGATAGGACAGTACAAAGCCTTTAAGAGCGGACAGCAGGGGTCTGTCCTCCTCAGACACGGTTCACTGCAACATGCACAGAGACAGTAGACACCTTTGGGGGGGGGGGCACACATGACAGTGAGGACAGCGGTGTCTCCCTGAAGCCACGGTCCACGCGCCCTGAGTGGACGAGCCGCCGTCACGTGACTCCGTGTATATAAACACGGGGTGACATCATGTGTTTACTCGCTGAGAGGCTCCGGTCAGAAGCTGCTCTGCTCCCCGGCTCCTGATGGCTACAGACATGGACAGGTTCGTCTCTTTCGAGGAGGCCCACTACGACCAATACGACTATTACAACCTGCGCGAGTACTCGTGCCACGCGTGCGGCAAAGGCAGAACCAAGAGGGAGATCGAGCTGAACACCAACCGCCATTGTCCCGCCGGCCACGAGAGGAAGATAGCGGAGAAATTTCACAACAGCCAGATGAAACGGAGGAGAACCAAGAGCTCGTCGTCCTGATGGCTTCGCTCCATGTTTACAGGTGACACAGCTGGGAGACAGCCCCCACCCTGCCCCCACCCTGCACCCCCGGCCTCCCCACTGCTGCTGCCAGTCTTTGCTGTGCCAGCCAGACTTTTAATATGAGGATGAAAACCACCGTGTCCGTGCTGTGCTGCTGTTTATACCCCCCATCCCCCCCCCAGGCCAGCATAGTAGTATTTCCTGTTTTCCCTGGTGTGTCCATCTTTACACTGCTAGTCACACAAAACAAGTGAGTGGGTGGTGTCAGCGTGTGCTTGTGGACAGGTTCCATTGTTTCCTGACATTTCATGGACCAAATGCTGAGCTGGGAGAACACCCTGCAGGTGACAATGACGCTTTGTGACAAGCCTTTGGTTGTGTTTCCCTCACAGATCCCAACACCAGTTGGATTCCTGATGTTGACCGTGGCCAAGTGTGTGTCTGCCCTCCCTGACCCGGTGGATGGAGCTGTGACGCCGGGAGCGTGCCCTCTGATCAGTCACCAGACAGCTCTCCGTTCCATGTTTTACCCCGTAACAGGACCTCCTGCTCTCACGTTACAGCTGTGCACGAGTAGTCTGTGTTGAGCTATGTAGGCCAGTGGTGTGTACCTGATGAGCATATAGAGATAGATGTAGTCGTGTCTGTGGGTGCAAAGACATGTTGTACCGTGTTCTGATTCAATAAAAAACTGATGTTAACCAAACCGTTGGATCGTTTCATTTCTCTTGCTCATGACTGATGATAAAAACAATCTCTAGTTGTCTTAATACACCTGGTTAACTTCTGTTAAGGGGGCTATCTGTCCCTCTGTCCTCTCATTTTACTTTACTTGATCAATAAACCAAACTATGTTCCAGCTCCAGCTCTGAATTACTCCTTCCTGTCTGTGTCCAGTTTATTTTCTCAGGGGGAAGGAGGGCTGCTGTTCACACATCTGTACAGGAGTGCCACGCACATCCAGACACCAAGGCCGAGCAGCACCCATTTCAGAAATGCTCAGGGATATGGCCTACTGGCTCGACATCTTTTGTGTGTGTTGTATCTAAAGTTAAATAATCATTTTACTGGTGTGGCAGTTTCACTTGACTTGCAAGGCTTCTTACTGAGTCTTTTTTCCTGTGTGGTGATGACTAAGGACTGATGTTTCAACATATCTGCATCTGCAGGTTGTGCCATGTCCACTGTAGTGATTGAAAAGAGTTATATCAATAAATGCAGAAGATTTAAGTTGAAGAGGAGGCTTGGAAATGCTTGGCAGTGTTTGCATTAAATCGGTGCTGGTGTGCTGTCTGAACCTTAGGTAAATTTACAATCTTTTATTTTGAAGGACAAATTGATGAACCGGAATTGACATCACTCCTTCCGTAGCCCTCGTGTTTGTAGCATTACAAGCTGCTAGCAAACAGACCAACTTGTTCTTTGTTTTTTACTCGCCAGAATGCAGATATGCAGTGTGTGCAGCGAACAGACACCGAAGTACAGATGTCCAGCGTGCAAGATGAGATAGTAAGTCCCTTTAAACAGCTAGCTAGCTAGCTAGCCTCCAGCTAACTGCTGCTAACGCTGTTTGTCGACACGTGAGGCCGGTCATGTTAAAGTCAGAGGAGTCTTTACTGAGGAGGAGCATTACTGCTGCCCTGGTAGTAGCGCAGCCTTGTCCCATAAGAGCTGCAGCTAGATTACTGAGACGATAATGTGACATTACTTCCTGAACACTGAAACGTGGAGGCGCCTGTAGCTGTTTATTCAAACTGGAGAACAACATGAAAACCCATTGACCGGACATGTCGCTCACTCACGGTGCCCTGAACGTTACACCTGAAAACTGTTGTGGATATCAACACCACGTGGGTCCAAACCATTTGACTCCACAGGTCACCGTGCCCACTGTGTACATCACACCAGGGGCTGTTTAATGGCTCCATTCATTATTTCACTCTGGTAAATGAGGACACACGTGTTTGCTTATTAACCCAGGCGACCCTCTCTAGACTGATGGCACGTAGTCTAATGTCACTGTGGGTCTGTGGGGGATTCTGTAGGATCTGCTTGATAAATTAGTCCTAATCATTGTTTTTCTCTCTCAGCTGTTCACTTGGCTGTTATAAGAGGCATAAAGGTAAATGAGCTTGATCACAGTATTTTGGTGATGTTCAGTCAAGCTGTGGTCACACTGCTGCTCCGTGTCCACTGACCCACTGGTTTCTTTGTCTTCACCACAGACACTTGCCTTCCTGTTAAGCAGCCTGCACCAGTTCATCCTGAAGCCACGGATGCCATCCACACCGGTATGTTGTGTCTCTCTTCATGCCTGTGACTCTGTTTCTTTGTGTATTGTGTCCAAATCAGCCAGCAACACCTATGATAGGTGGGCACCATACACCTTACCTTATTCATTTAGTTATGAGAGTAACAGGAGAGCAATTACTGTCTACAATAATAAGCAATAAATGACTGTGATGATCCAGAATGTCCAGCATGCATTTCTCTCTCCACATTACACTGAGGTAAAGAGAGGGCAGGACAAGCTGCACCCCAGAAGTGCCGGGGAACATTTGTGTTAATTAAAGTTGGTTAAACGTTGGACTAGAGATGAACTGACAGATACCAACAGAGCTCAGCCTTCACAGTTCTGATGCCCTGTGTGCCTTTTACCGTCTTTGCAGAGCCGTGGACTGTTGACGATCTTCTGCACGAAGACGACATCACTGACAAAGTTCCCCTGCAGAGGCTCCAGCTGTTAGGTATTAATCCAACATTACCTTTTGTCTGCTCTAAACCCTTTCGTTTCTCTTTTTCAACACTATTGGCAGCAGCATCATGTCAAATATTCCTTTATCCAACACTTACATTTACACAGAAATGATGTTTTCCTTGTTTCCTCTACAGGTCAGTCGAAAGAGCTGAGAGATCTTCTGTGTAACCCCCATCTGAGACAGTTATTACGCTCCATTGACAGTGCACACAGCAAAGACCGCGCGATGAAGGCTGCCATGCAGGAGCCTCTGTTTTGTGAATTTTCAGATCAGTGTTTGAAAATTGTAGAAAATGAAACCGCATCAAGTGACACCTGTGATTTGTGAAACACGTTTTGATCGTAGTGTTTTAACAGGAAGGTTCCTTTATTTTTTTTTATACAAAATGTTTTGGAATAAGTCACACTGTGCCACACATGTTGTAGGGCTCCTGTCATTCTTCTTAATCTAACGTCCTGTCCTGGGCTGTATGTGTGTGTGTGTGTGTGTGTGTGTATGTAAGGTTCAAGTTAGGGTTGTTTTCCAACTGTGGATTCCTGAGTCAGCACTGGAGGCCTTATAGTGCAGTTAACTAGAGTGACTTGGCTCATCGCATGTAAACAAAGTTTGACATCAGAGGAACATTTAACACCGATATTTATTTCAACAAAACAGAGATTTAAATATGAACATAATTCAAGTTGTTGCACACTGATCCCTTGGTACCACTGACAAAAACAGAGTATGCAGATTTCAGTGACTCTATTGCTGGAAAAGGAATCATTTAGCGAGTAAATGAAGATATGCAATATGCTGTCCATGTTGGTAATGTGATGAAGAGCCAGGAGAATAAACATCAGCATTAAGTTACATGGAGTCTTTACAACACTGATAGCAAAAAGATGATTTAAATATTAAAATTCTGAATATAATAAAACTTGATGGCTATAACAAGATGCTTGTTCTCCCACACAAAGTGTTACAGGACTTTGGTATGTCATACAGTACGTGTACTGACGCTTTGGACTGCAGCAAATTAAAATCCACACTGAAAGTGGTTTAGTTGAACATTTAGCAGATTATAAAGACCCTTTATCAAAGAAAGCAGCAGTGTGAATGAACCTGGGTTCAGGTTCATCCTTTCCCTGTGGCTGCCTGTTCACGGTGCTTTGTCCATCTGTGGCTGCCTGTGAGCAGGCGTGTGGTTCTAATGTGCAATATGTGCTTAACGTGTGCAATAGTTGCGTAGTTAGCTTTTCCTCACCCAGCATACATCACACTCAAACTGTTTTT
Source organism: Pempheris klunzingeri (assembly GCF_042242105.1). Taxonomy (NCBI): domain Eukaryota; kingdom Metazoa; phylum Chordata; class Actinopteri; order Acropomatiformes; family Pempheridae; genus Pempheris; species Pempheris klunzingeri. The sequence continues at coordinate 376,150 of NC_092025.1, read as the reverse complement.
ACACCCAAAGTAAATCTGTCACGTAAATTATCACCCGTAAATACATACACACAGTGTAACAACAGCCCGTTTGGGATTCGAGTGAAGATTTAAAGAAAGGCACTTGTCAAAGGCCCAATACTTGGATCAACAGACGTTCCAAAGAGGAAACGATGAGATAAAAACCTGCAGTCCTCTGGTTTGATGTGATTACAGTTCTCCAGACAGGGACAGAGACTCATTTAAAAACAGTTTCTTCACTGATACCATCATAATCACCAGCCACACACTCTTCACTGTCGTCTATGAGTGGGACACATATTCCACAAATGGTTGACAAGAGCTTCTTTGCTGTGTGTCTGATGTGGCAGGTCATTGTTTCTGGACACTCTACAGACCGACATTATGAATTACAGATTATTTTTATAGTTAAAATATTATGCAAGGGTGTGGAGTTTTAGCATCCCTGCAAAATAATGTAAGAGAGAGAGAGATGAACATGAGCATTAAAAAAAAAAGAGTTAATTAGAGACGTGAATGATTGCTGTTCAAGTGTGAACACAATGATAGCTTAAATACCAGGTTTTTGTTCCCTTTGTGGCAGACTGAAGCTGCCTCACCGCAAAACAACCTTTGTGCCAGACTGCCCCTCACCTGTGTCCATGAAATCAGCCTTTAGAGTTCTGCTACTCTTACAAAGTTTTCTCCAGCAGGATCTCGTTGAATCCTGTCACGTCACTCTTCATGTCTGGCTGCCTGTCAGCGTAGAGAAGTGGAGATCGCTGGCAGTGCAGCTTCACAGATCCCTGAGTGAAGAAAAACATTTCAAATGACCAATCATTGAACTCTACAGGAGAGTAAACACAATGTGTGTGCATGAGCCCTCACCTTGGGTTGAGCCCGTATGGAGGCGACCCCCTGCTGGTACTGGTTGGTCTCCACCTTATACTCTCCTTTCCTGGAGGGCAGGTTGATGGAGGTCATCACAGACATCATCTTCTGGAATCCTGTGGCGGTCAGGGACACGGTGATGGACGGGGCTGAGGCCAGGGCCAGGCCCATGGGCCACCCTCGCACCGTGACTGGCTCCGGGATGCTGGAGAGCTGCACGGAGCCCCGCTCCCTGATGACGGAGTTCAGTGGTGGTGTGGCCTCCTCCTCTAAGTCCTTCACATCATCCAGTTCTGCCTCAGCCACGGATTTCAGCAGTGCCTGCCACAAGAATGAAACGGTACTTACATGTTGTTCATAACTGCAGGTTGCAGTGCACGTGAATAAACAGTGATGTAAATGCCCCACCCTCCACTTCCTCCAGGTGTTCTGGATGACCGCTGCTGCTCTGTTCCACCTCCGGACCTGCCTCCTGACCAGCCAGCGCCGCACCGCTGCAGGAGGCATAAAACACTTCAGCATCTAACCAAGCCATTTACTCTGCAGCTTTAATCTGTGCATTGTGGAGAGAAATGTTTACGTACTCCCACTCAGAGGGAAGTTTCTGTTATTAAAGTTAATCAGATGAGCTGAGGGGATAAACAGCGTCAGCCTGCAACCAACGTGTACAGACTGCCAGCTGCTTCCTGCCGGCCAGACAATCAGGTCAAAGGAAGCGGACTCGGTGGCACGGTGGCAGTGAGGCCACAGAGGTCTGCCGATTCCTCTCAGCAGTACCTGTGCCAGGGCATTAAGAGTTTACCTGCTTGGATCAGAGCAGCAGACTGCTGGCGGGCGTGGCGTCTGCGGCGCTGGTACCGCTGCCAGCAGCACTGAATGATGAAGGCACACTGAGACAGGATCTTCTTCCTCTGATCCTCCAGCAAATCTAGCTGTAAGACAACAGCCGGGGGGGGGGTCAGTACTCCCAAGAAGACCTGAGGCCATTACTTTGTTCTTAAGACATGCTAAGTAACTGAAACACACAATTAAATCAATTTGACCGTAGTGATAAAGAAATTCTTGGCATTATGTGGCAGAATATTTCTCAGGCATCTTTGTGGTTCCGTATCCCTGCACATAAAACTGTGTGAGGATACAAACCACTGACCATCAAGTTGGTGGCAAAAACTTTAGTCTTTCCGCAGTAAACCCATGGACTGTGTTTTTCACTGTTTTGCGAGGCATCAAACGTCTTGTGTCGCAACACGACACCGAGGAGCTTCTCCACCTCTTGTTGAAGAACGTCATTGCTGTCAGCTTCCACATCTGAGGCAGAGAGGGATTCAAATTAGAGTGATGCACTGGAGACATAGTTCAGGTAAGGGCAGAGCAGCACACAAATAGTCCAGAGATTCAGTTTTACCACATAGTGTTTGTTTGACAGTGTGTCAATCAGTGGGGAAGCGTGAGAGCACAGAGAACTCCATCACAGGTTTCACAGACACAGACATGATTACTGTGCACCTCTCAGACCTGATGTGTGCCAGCAGCCAGGATTAGTCAGCAGGTTCCCTGAAGACTCAAACAGCCACACAAAGAGTCTATGCTAGTGGCTCAATGAGGCCTGACGTCAGCATGCCAACATGCTCACCATTACAATGCCAACATGCTGATGTTTAGCAGGTATAATGCTACTTTAGCACATGTTAGCATGCTAACGTTATTACAATTTATCCTGAAGTCATGCATCAAAGATTCATCCTCTGGGGATCATCAATGTCTCATAATATCAAATAGTTGTTCCAGTCTGGACTGAAGTGGCAGACAGACCAACAGTTCCATCCATAGAGAAGATCTCTAGATCACAAAGATCAGGAATGAGTAGAGAAAAACAAAACCACATGCAAAGCAAGCTCTGATAGTCAGAGGTGCATGCGTTTACCTGGAAAGTTCATAACAAGTTGCACATTTTTGTTAGAAAGTCCTGCTTTTATACACCAAATGGAAAAGTCCCAGGGAGAGCAGAGGAGTGAGGATCACATTTACTAAGAGGGCTACTGAAGGAAAGGGAGAATAAACCAGCAGACCTAAAGAGAGGAAATAAAATCACTCTTAAGCAAGCCAGATCTTAAAAGACTGATCTTAAAAGACAGATCTTAAAAGACTGATCTTAAAAGCATCCTGCAACAAACTCTACTTACCAACACCATGACTCCCTGACTTGAAATGTGAATACTTTGCAATCAGTCCATAACGTTGCAAGAAGTCTTTGATAGGAATTCTGTACGACAGAAATGACAAGTCAACTAAAATCCAAAGAAACAAAGCAAAGCATTAGGAGTTCACAGGCTTGGTGCCTCACCTGATTGGGAATCCAGCAGCACTAATATGAATCGTTTCCACAATCCCACAGGCCTCCAACTGCACGAGAACCTGACAGCAGACCAGACCATTAGAACTGTTCCCTACTGTGAAGACAGTATTAAATGTGTGTGTGGGACATCTACCTCCTCCTTCCTGAAGGTCAGTGGCTTGCAGTCTGGGTTGGGCTTGATGCAGCGAGTGTAGTGAGGAGTTGTGGTGTGGAGGATCCTCATGAGGCTCTCCAGAGAGTTCTACAATCATACATTAACATAATCAGTGTCTAAACCCTCTCAGGAGGAACTCTGCAGGCCCAGACGAGCTGACGTCACCCCGGTCATCCCACCTTGAACTTGGAGACCACTGTGACTTTGCTGAGCCCCTTGGTGGTTGGGTTTTCAGCGTCCTTGTCAGCGAAGATCTGGCGAAGCAGCGGGTCGTCAGACTTCTGAAGCATGCTGGTGAGTTCTGGTGGCACCGGGTCCTACAACACAAACCCGGGTAGGAGATGAGTGAGTGTGTCTGGGCTCAACTTTCCCAGCACAAGGTCAAAGCTTTTCTTACACACCTTGTTTTTCTCCACCATGCCCTGTATCTGGTAGCTGACTTTGCCAGCGTAATGAGCCACAGTGAAGTGGGGCTCCTTGCTGAACTTGTCCCAGCTGATGTTGGCGTTATCATGGAGCTCCTTCTCCAAACGAATCCTCAGTGTCTTTGCATCTGAGGTTCGATTGAGACGGCTCTCCTGTAGGACAGGTATGTAAACAGTTATACCCCCAATTAGTATGGATACATATACTCAACACTTAATCAATGTGTGACTCGACCAAGAGCATGACTGCAATCCCTTCTGCACGGAAACAAAGGGTAAAAAACACTGCCCTCCTATAAAACATTACAATTGGCAGCATTAAAAGGATGAATCCATACTTGCATAATTTCTTTGTAAAAGTGAAGTGAAACTCGAAGTGAAAAGACGTGTGGCAGGTGTGTAGATTGGTTTTTCATGACGTGTCTGACATCAGGACTACGTTTTATAATATCCTTCCAACAACACATTCATTGGATGTGGATGAAATGATCACAGGGCCTTGATACTGTTGTAGTACTGACAACAGAGTTCATGTTTGATGAGAAGACAAATGAAAGTTGGACTTTTGTCACTTTTTGTTCCCCTATTAAGCACCATTTTGTTTATGTGGCATAACTGCAAATCGGCGAGGAAGGTTAAATTAAACTAAACTATGGAACTCTTCAGGTTTGCTTATTAGTGTTTCTATTATTATTATTAATTCGGCTATCATAGGTGTATGTGTGGTTTGCTTGTTAATTCTGTAAGCTGTATATAGCCTACCTCATTAAGAAGAGAAAACACACTGACGGGGCTTCCCTCCATCAGATCCAGACAGCTCTGGTTGTCTTGGTATTTGATAAAGGACCACTGCAGCCCCTCTGACACATATTCCTCCTGGGTGGAGCAGACACAAACATAAATATTAATATATAATAAGCACAAAATCTGTTTTTCACGCCACAAGAGTTACGACAGGTTGCTCTGTTTTCGATCAACAGGGATTTTATAAGGATTTAAGAACCGCCTGTATAGTCTGAAGGCTGGACATTAAGGCAACAAGCAGACACCATCAGAGAAACTACGGCCCTGCTGAGATCGCTGCATGGAAAGAGAAGAGCGACAGGAGCTACCTGCTGAGCTCGGAGATAATGAGCCACAAAGTGCTGCTGCAGCTTCTCATTGGCGTAGTTGATGCACAGCTGCTCCAGGTTATTGATGTGGAAACACTCAAATCCGTACACATCTAGGACTCCTGGACACCACAGAGAGGAGAGGACAGTGTGAGCTTCTGAAAAGAAATGGGCGTGTTGTCCATGAAGTGACTGACCATAAGGCGTTTACCTATGAAGTTGCACCACGTGGATTTGTCTGCACATATGCTGTTGTTGATGAATGTAACCAGCCATTCAAATAACCTGTTGGAGACAAGTGACACACTTACTCACAGAATACAGAGAGCCAGTCCTCTACATCCACCTTCCTCGCTGTTTATTGTACACAAAACAGCACCAAGTGTTTCGTCACGGGACAAAAACAAGCTTGAGCGTTACCAGCGTCATCACATTCTGACACACTGCTGTGCTGTTTGACGATCAAACCCTCGTCCTTACTGGGCGTAGATGACCTTGGCCAGGCAGTCTCTCCTCACGCTGCACTCGGCCTGGGAGCAGGGCTTGAGCACGCTCTGCTTCCCCGCCTTCAGCGTCCTCACTCTGAGACACGTGCGAAGCTCCTCGGCGGGGACGCGCAGCAACTCGGCAGCCCTCTGCGTGAAGTCTGAAACACAGGCGGGAGTGGAAAGCGGTTATCTTCCCATTCCATGTTTGGTGACAGTCACTGTCAGGGAGCACTGTGGCATCATGGGATTTGTCCTTCAATCCAGCAGCAAAATGCATGAAAGGAAGAGATCTTTAAGCACCCAGTAGGTAGAAATGATTGATCAGAGCTCAATTAATATGGAAGCAAAATCCTATCCAATACCTTTGGACTGGTCGTCTAGGTTACAAGCTTGTGATTCATCTGTTGAAGAGGAAAAATTCACGTTCCCCATCTGCAGAATCCCTGCTAATATCTGTAATAAATGACAAAAGAGACATTAAAGAGATAATCAAAAACAGTTTGCTTTACTCAAATCCTTCCATTTAGCATTTATCAGCAGCATATAAGCATTTGTTGAATAGTTTACATCATACTGTAATGTCAGCACATATAAATGTATTAATAATAACACAGGTGTAAGAATTGATAGCAGGGTTAGGTAATACTGTACATTAATTAACACTTAAAAATGTCTATATTGTGGCTTACAATTGTAATGCCTTCTAAATCACTGGAGTGTTTCCATAGAGTTTAGAAATGCTGAATACAGGGGGTTAAAGTGCCATCGACGATGAATGCTTTACCCTGAATATCTGTCTCTGCCTGTCTGCGTTAAGGCCCAGATGAACCATCGCCTCCACAGTCTCTTGGAAACAGTCCTCTACAAAACATCCAATGAACAGCAGTCGATTGTGGGAATCACAAAAGTGTGCAGAGTGAAAGACAAAACTAAACTAAATTAAACACGTGAGAAAAATAGAGACCAACCCTCAACGTTTTTTTCAGAATTCGGCAGCCACGTAAAACGTTGGCTGTGTGGCATCTTCCACTCGTTCCTCTGCTCGTCTGTGGCCCCTTTCATCATCTAAAAGACAGCGTGCTCCGAGCGTTTACATCTGAATTACACGTGAATGTGTAGATATTAAAATAAAGCAGCGCTGGAAACTCACCTGGTAGAAAATGTGGAAGTTCCTCTCATTAGCAGATTGGCAGGCCACCCTGGTCTTCTCTAGCAAATATGTGTGCACTGACGCCCCCACTAACAGCTGACTCCTGCGTGTATAAAACAGCACCATGAACACGTTAAACTGACCGACAACCTGTAGTACACTGATGTAGGCGGACGCAGCGGTCAGTACCTGTCTAGCTGGAGCTGGATGTACTTTCCAAAGCGGCTGCTGTTGTTGTTCCGCAGCGTACAGGCATTGCCTGCGTATGGAGGGAAAGTGTTGGCTGAGTGTCCATCTCCACTGGGTTTTTAGTCACATTCACAAGACATCAGCAATCATGTGCCTCACCAAAAGCTTCCATGATGGGATTGGAGTCCAGCACCCTCCCCTCTATCCTCTCCACCGTGTCCTGACTCCTCACCACCGTGGGGGAGGCCGCCACAGTAGCGTAATATTTCATCAGGCAACGAGACGTCCACGTCTGTGAAGAGACACAACGCTGGGTCACTAAAGGTTGGGTCTACTAATCCTTTGACCTGAGTTACACACATCAGAACCTTCTTTCATTGACCGACTGATTCGTTTTTTTAAAAGTGTATTAAACGGAAAAACCAATAACCGTCAGAAGTTGCCTATTTGGTCTAATCAGCACAAAGCCGAAGCAGTAACCTGTTTAACACGGTGAGATGAGAGAAAAGCAAAACGTTCTCATGTTTCAGGAGGTGAAACCAAAAGAGCACAAGTTTGTGTTTATTTAAAACAAACCAGTAGAGCTGCTTAACATGTACGAGGACACACCAGCCCCTATGGCTCACAGTCATCTCTGCATTTCAAACAGCAAATTAACTGCTTTTGTATTTCATCAATCAGTGAAGTGCCAACAGATACACAGGTCCAAGCTGCCCTTCACCTAGTGAACTCTTCTGCATGACAAACATGCAGTAATAATATTGAGGACTTAAAATTGTTGAAACAAGCCAGCTTACAAATGCCAAATCAGCTTAGTCCATACACTGTGAATTGGCCAATGCCTTCATTTGTGTGGAATTGTAAGTGAAAAAAGCACCTAGTTTGAACCCCCGACTGATGTAACCGGTTACATCCATCCTTTAAGCTCAGTGCGCTACAGTATATGTTGGTTTACCTTTCCTGCACCGCTCTCTCCGCTCACCACCAAGGACTGGTTCACTGGCTCCAGCTGGCCCTGAACGTTCCTGTAGGCCTCTTCCGCCACAATGAAGATGTGTGGTTTGAGCTCCTGTCGACAAAATATACAGAGTTATTAAGACGAGTGCAGGGAGAGCCGGCAGTCTTCAAGAGTTTAGCGAGATGACTGTGAAGCTGCTGGCGCAGGGGGGCGGACGTCTGAATGTACCTTTGAAGTGGTCCAAGTGACCACAAAATGGCATGATTGATTCAAAACTCTGCTGACATACTGAGGAAATACTGACTGCTGTTGACACACCTGTGGTACCAGGTGGGTCGTTTTTTAACATCTGCAGTAGTGCAGGATTTAGTCCTGGACACAATCCATCCACCTACCCCCACCCCACCGTCCACACCATTCATCTGTCCCCGACATAGTTCAAAAGCCTGTGGAGAGGTACACATAAGCTGTGACTAAATACCTGGGGCTGAGGGGTGCGATGATATTCCTTCATCACCTCCAGAGAGTAGAGGTCTGGAACTGGCTGAAAGGGGTTCAGAGCCACCAAGGTGCAGCCAGCATGGGTGTAAAACACATTCACGCTGTACCTGGCCTGCAGGCATTTCAGCACTACCGGAGGAAAACATTAAAATCCTTTAGGCGTTTTAAACAGGCAAGATCAATACTTTACTTACCTATAATGAAATGATCTGAACGTGTAAAATAACATGTGCTACATAACAGACGCGGCACAATCAGTCCACCAGCTGTCCACCAGGTCCTACGGTAGCTCCCTGATGTTACCCTGACCTCTGCTGTTACTGAGCTGTACTGTTGCACTAAACGTACACCAGCTTCAAATACTAACTAAAATGTTCACTGAATCATAATAACAGTAATAATGCATAGTTGACACTGCATTTTAATGCCAAGACAAACAATGAGGAGTAAAAATGTTGCACGTAGACACTTCATGTGTGATACTGTGCTTTCTATTTACCCATGTCCCCAGCCTGTTATAATAAGGAGGGAGGCATGTGTCAGCCAGCAAAGTAAATCATGTCCTTGGCTTCTTGGTCAAATAATAGGCAGCAAATGCAGCAATCCAAGGTGACATGAGCTGGAAAACACTGTGTCATGCTGGCTGGTGTTTTTGTCTAAGCAACATATCAAGTACTCAGCACGCACAGACCGCAGCAGTAGAGAAATCAAGATTGATGCCATCATGTTCAGTGGGGGGGCATCTCTGTTGGCCAAAACCCACCAAAATGTAGAAGAAAAGGTGAAATGACTTAAATGCTACTTTGCTCAAACAGCAGGCAGCGACAGCACTCATCACGTCTGTGGGGGCATCACAGCCCTGTTTGTTACCTGTCGTTGGGGTCACTGGGTTGACCTTAGTGAGGTCGTCGTAAGTGTGGAGTTGGTCTTCATCTGTGAGGAAGGCCTGAACGTCACCCTCCAGTGAATCATCCAGGGACGGGTGAGGAGCCTGAGCTTTCCGGACAAATCCTTTCACCTGTGTTTAAATGGATCGTGTTTGTCATTCTACCATCTCTACTCAGTTAAATGTTTAAGCTTTTTCCTTGGCTTTGGGAGGGCGGACAGACACCTTTCAGATTACATGTGTAGATTCATTGATCGTGCTGTTTTCATTGACACCATGGTTTATCTTAGGGGACTAAGATGGCCCATAGTGCTACATTTGCTTCATGTAAATGTGCAGAACCCCTTTGGTAAATACGTCAATCACTTCAGACTGACTCATGTAAGTCTGCCTTATCCTGCCAAGATCACATGGCCTGGACCTGCCGCCTGCTTGACAACTGTCAGCAGTCTGAGGGACTAAATTCCTGCAGACAGAATTAATCCAGTGGCAGGTTAGCCTACATCCCATCATTCTGCAAGGCCATTACAAACCATGTAAATAAGGCATGTATTCAATACCCAGTTCAACATGAGTAATATCCCAAATACACAACACATTCAAGAGGCACACAGCTAAAACATACAGCACATTTAGGAATAAAGTCTCATGTTATGGCAGTATGTTGTATCATGATTTTGGAAAGCAGTAAAAGTACAAAAAGTACAAATCTCACACACACGTGTATATATATATATATATATATATATATATATATATATATATATATATATATATAAATGATTACTTAAATGTTGTGACACCTGTTTGAGTAGTCTGCTATTCGCATACCAAACTCCAGTCAAAAATCTGGCAATTTAGTGAATGTACTCATATGTACTACCGACCCAGTGGCAGCACCCCCGGAATAAGGCATAACCTAAATATCCAGGCGTCAGTCCCGTTCCTCTGCATGTTTACATGTCGTTTTTAGCTTTTCTCAGGGAAGGTAGGGACACGTTCTTTCAGGTTATGTGTCATGTACCCCCTAGGCACCGTAGGGACTATTTTCACGTGGCGCATTAAACACTGGATTCAGAAAAGTTACTGATATTCGGTCGCAGGTTTACGTTCATTAACGGGGCCAGTTAAAACAGAGAGCCGGTGCCGCCCGGTGAGAAGCAGGTCAGCTGTAGCTTGTCAGTAACCGTAGAACTCGATAAAGCCCGTGAACCACCGGTGTGGACACCGTGGACGGGTCCTCCAACTTACCGTCGCCCCTCCGTGTCTCTGTCCTGCTCCGACGTCTCGTCGGTTGTCCGCTGAACTCATTGATTTGACCGTTAACGTCACGTCGGTGTGTGTTTAAAGCCGCACTAACAGCCCTGTGTAGACTCTGTCCCGGTGGCCGTGGTTACTCTGCCCGGTGGCCGTGGTTACTCTGCCCGGTAGCCCTCAAACTCTAGATTTTCCATTACTCCTGGAGGACAGCTTCCCGTGCCTGCTGCCTGTCCGTCCCGCTCCGACTAACCTCTCCCTGATTCCCGCCCTCTTCCTGCCGCTTCACGGGCCCAGCTGTCCGCCGCTGGCTGCCCCCCCCACTCTGATTTAGTGTAATCACTTTAATGGACTTCAGAGAGCAGGTAAGCGGCACACGGTCACGGGTGGCGGGGCTTCACTCCACCGTATGTGTGACCGGGAAGAGTCCATCAAATCAGTGTCGGTGGTGTAACGCTCGAGAGGATGTAGACCGCTTTGATGTGTAGAACACTTTACTGAAATGTGTTTTCTATAAACTTGTATAAAGTGTTCAAATGATTATTTACATGAATCGACACACTCCCGTACAGCAGGTGGCGGTATGCACCTTTAAAGTTGTCCACCAATAGATACAGGGAAGATAAATACTGGTTCGGTGGAAAGCTGCCAGAAATCCGAGCCGTCGTGAATGCGTCACGTTCCTGAATACGGAAGTGAATTGGTCGCTGCAGCATGACGGTGGGGAAGCAGCAGTAAAACAGGCTTTCAGTCCACCTGCATTCCTCCTACCTGGCCGACAAACACCTGGTGAGGACTAAGGACTACACACACAACATTGGCAACGTCGCTAAACGTCTTATACAGTATTCATTAGAGAATTTAACTGACTCCGTGATTCATGTTACCTGCTGCAATTAGCTTGGTGGCACTACAGTGTTTTAAATGTTCTTCTATTACCCCGTGTCCATCGCGTATATTCATATGTATCTGTCTCTAGACTCTCTTATGTAGTATAAAATGTATTTTAATGTCTGCAGGCAATGTCTCAGAGGGATCTGAAGGAGGCGTTCGTCAGTAATCTCAATGGGACCAGTCTGCAGGAGGTGGCGCTGGGCTCTTTTCTCACCCCACTATGCCTCCTCAACCGAGGGCTGATTCTGATCCTCTACCATCAGGCGAGAGGGACTGCCCTGCTGCCACTGCCATTGGTTTCTCACTTGATCCTAGACTTCTTTGTGCTTGTTCTTCCCCTCGTCCTGTCGTGCACCGTCCTGAACGCCACGCTTCCTCAGGTCATCGTGAGCCTAACCTTTGTGTCAGCCTGTGTGCTTTGCCATATCTACCGCCACCCTTCCGCTCGGCACCCACAGAGCACTGTCGGCACCTTCCTCCAGAGTCACGTTCAGTTCAACCAGGTTCCCTTTGTGACCAACTTTCGAGTGTTTGTAAATGTCAAAACGGCCATCAGCATTCTGGCCGTAGACTTTATGGTCTTCCCAAGGCGCTATGCTAAATCAGAAACCTACGGGACAGGTGTGATGGACTTTGGCGTCGGAGCGTATGTTTTTGCAAACGCCCTCGTCTGTCCAGAGGCACGGAGGAAGAACATCTCAGGATCCAAACTGCATCACATCACAAAGCAGCTCGTGTCTGTGTGGCCCCTGGTTGTTCTCGGTATGGGAAGGCTGGTGAGCGTCAAAATGACCGGTTACCACGAGCATGTGACAGAATACGGCGCCCACTGGAATTTCTTCTTCACACTAGCCATCGTCAGAGTTGTGGCTACTGTGCTTTTGGCCATTTTACCAGCCAGTCAGTCGTGGGTCATTGCCCTTCTGATCAGCGGGTTTTATCAGTTCACTCTGGAGACATCTGGGCTGAAGGCCTTCATCATCCACAACAATGACAGAGAAAAGGACTTCCTGCACGCTAACAAGGAGGGCCTGTTCTCTGCAGTGGGCTACATAGCCATCTACATGGCAGGAGTTCAGGTCGGACTCTATGTGATGCAGCCCAGATCCCACGTCAGACAGTGGCTCAAAGCTCTCTGTAACCTCTTTTTGGGAAGTTTTGTCCTGTACGCTGCTTTGTCCCCGTGTCAGACATTTGTGGATCCAGTGTCTCGCCGCATGGCTAATTTATCTTTCTGCCTCTGGAGTGTTGCTCAGTCTTTGTTTTTTATGTCCTGCCTCGGTGTGGCTGATATGGTTTTACTGTTTTCTAAAAGAACCTCTGGCTGTCGCTTTGTACCCTCATCGTGGAACTGGTGTGAAAAACAATCAGACTCTGTCTCTGACAAGAAGACGGGTCAAATGGAGAGACTCTGCCTTGTTCAAGCCGTCAGCAGGAACCAGTTGTTGTTTTTCTTACTTGCGAATGTTATGACCGGACTGACCAACTCCTTAGTGAACACGCTCGGCTGCAGCAGTCTATTTTCGGTGTGTGTTTTGCTGGCGTACATGTTTACGAACTGCTTTGTAATACATGTTTTACATCTTTGTGGAATTACAGTAAAATTCTGGTGAAACAGCACATGTGGAAACCAAAAAGGTTAATTTGTGTGTCTTTAAGGTGTTTGTGGAGCAGGAGTGACCCATGTTGAGATTCAGGACAATCAAAACCACTTGGAAGATCTTGATAAAATGGTGTCTCAGAATAAGTGAGGACTTGGGCTAAAAACCAGACACATGTTGTTAAACGCTCTTACTTGATTTGCGTTTGTTTAAAGAAACAGTTGAGTCATTGCTGCTAAATAATTCATTCCTCTTATATAGGATTGGCCTTCTGATGGACATGTTCAGCAGCAAGCCTGAGGGGAAAATAAGATGCCGCTATGTGGCATCCCTCCCCACAGCTACAAGTCTTTGCTTCATGTGTGAACTGGAGTGAAAAAAAACTTCCCCAAAAGGAGATTAAAAAGTAATTATTATTATTGTTATTATTATTGTTATTATTCTGTAGAGCTTTTGCGCCTGTATATCTACTGTGCATATGCACATCCTTTATGTGTGCACATACTGGGCCAATAAAGTTGATTCTGATCTCTTCTCTTTCTCCTTTATTTGACCCTCGCTGCTTGTTTCATTGCTCTATGCAGCTCTGTTTCTCTGGAATAACATTCTACTGAGATCTCAGTGTCCGTCAACATCCCTGAACATAGAACAACAACAACAACGACTAGGGGCTAAGGTGGAGTGAGAAGTGATGGCTTTGTAACACACCGGATGTGATGTCTCTACCTGTGTGAACAGACACCTAGCCGTATCCTCAGCGCGCCCCCTGGAGGCCACACGCCCCACTGCGTCAGCGGCGACGCGCCGAGGGCAAAGGTCAAATCAGTGATGAAGAGTCCGCCACCGTAGCAGCTCCGCTCCACTGTCGCACTTGTTTATTTTTATAGGGGGACTTTCAGACGCGGGTAAGTGGAGCAATGATCGGTTTTAGCCAGACGTCCCCTTGTTCTGTCAAGGTGCCAGTTTTTAAACGTTAGTCCGGGAGGCCGATGGAAGTGACAGTCGCTAAGTAGCTAGTCAGCCAGTTTAACTTTATATTAGCCGGATCCTAGCGTGCTAACGCTAGCTTTGTAGGGCAGCGCTGCTAAGTAGTGAGTTAGCCAAGTTTGCTGGTACGGACAGGGCGTTTACAAACTACACCAACACCGCTACGTGTTTATTGTGTATTACTGTACTGTACACTCGAGTGTACAGTGATGGCTGGAGAATATTACACACACAACACGCTCACCGGCTTCCTCATTACTGTAGTCGTCGTGGCTAATGAAATTAGCTAGCAGGCTAACGTTCACTGACTAGCCGCCGGTTAGTGCTGTGTCCTGTCCAGAAGACATCAAACCTGTTCCCATTACTTAAACAGATTCAGTCAAAACGGGTAGAAACAGATTTTACACATTAAAAAATGATCCGTGTCGTTTCTCCCTCCAGGCTCTTGTTTCCCAGGTTGTTTCGCTAACTTAGCTGATTAACTGTGGGTCAGTTGGTTAGTGTGTGTAGTGTGTGTAGTGTGCTAGTGTGCTAAATCAGGTGGTGTGAGCACCAGTGGATGGTTGGCTCTTCGTACCGTGCTTCGGTGTCCGCTAGCTTAAGCCTGTCTGTGAGAGAGCTTCTACTGTAGCCGATGCCGTAGTTAGCCGCAGTAGATTAGCACTAGCTCGGAGTAGCCTGTGTCGTTGTCAGATGTGCTCAGTGGGTGTTTGTGGGTCATCTACAGGCCGGTCGCTCCACAGCCAAACTGGAAGAAGTCATGGCTCGTCTGGTGGCCGTTTGCAGGGAAGGGGAAGAGGACTACCCGTTCCTGGCCAGACAGATCCCCCTGTACATCGACGATACTCTCACGGTGAGTAAGCTTTACCGTACACGGTGCATGAAGATCACAGGTGAGAAGTGGCTCACCGACCATAAGCCTCTTTGGGTCTGGTGTTAGCACTGCACATCAGCCTCTAACGGATTTAATCCAGTCCAGACGCAAAGCCTTAATTATGACCGAGCTCAGATCATTATCAAAATGTTAAATTCCAGTCTGTTTATGGGGCAAACATCAGTTTCGCTAACCTTGTTGCGCAATCTTTTAGGCAGCTGAATAAAGAAAGCTTGAGACTTGGACAAAAACATTTCCATGGCCAGGTGGGGATAAGAGATGACACATGTCACAAAGTGTTCCACCAGTTAGGCTTTCTCAACACGTCCTAATATAAATAAAATATTGATAATGTAGAATAATGCATTTCATCATTACGTATTACATTGATACACCTCAAGGTAGACCTGGGAGTTCATCCTCCCTTTTATATGGGAGCGCTAAGCTCTTACACTACTGTTGAAATGGCGACACACAGTAAAACTGGCACTCTAATTTTAGAATAGTAAAAAGCTGAGTTAGAGGTATCTGATTTTATTTCAAGGCTTTGTTCGATACTCTAGTCTGATTGGTCAATTATGGCATTCTGCGGTCTGTTAGTTGTGCTGTACCTTATCCCTGACCTAGTGTACGGCCACCTGCTAGACAGTCAGTGTCAACAACTGTATTTGTGTGTGTATAAATCTTAACAACCAAGAAGCCAATCTTGCCTCTGATTATGGGCATGTGATACCAGACGCCTAAACAGTGACACCGTCGACTCTCGGAGAAATGTTTTTGCCTTGTGGCAGTTATCAGCACGGCTGAATTCTGTCTCTGGCATTTCTATAGTGTGCATTAATTGGTGTATGTTGTCTTTTCTTGTCAGATGGTGATGGAATTTTCTGATGGCGTCATGGATGTTGACAGCCGTGAAATAAACACTTCTCACTGGAAACAATTTTCTGAGGTGAGTTTTTTTTTTTTAATATTACACATTAGCCCCTTTATAAAATGTACAAAAGCACGTTGATTTTTTCCCGCTCCATCCCTCCTATTATATACATAAGCCGATGTGAAAAGCTGTCGTTTATCTTCATGTGACTTGTAAACAAAGTGGTGACAGATGTATGGTCCTGTGGCTTTTAGTATCACTCCAAGTTGAAGCAACAGGACTTGAATATCGCCCTGATGGTGACATCCAGAGAGGTGTACGGTGCATTATCTCAGCTGGTGCCATGCGTGGGCTGCAGACGAAGTGTGGAGCGCCTCTTCTCACATTTAGTGGAATCTGGGAACCCGGCCCTGGAGCCCCTCACAGTGAAACCCACTGGCATGCTCTCTGTCACTAAGGCCTGTTTAGCAGATGTGAAGAAGCTCTACACCCTCTTCTACGTCCATGGGTAAGATATAGAGAAGTGTGTTGGTTTTTTCTGTTCCTGTACTGCACACACACTGATCTCCTCTTCAGTGCTCCATCTGTACTGGTTTTCTCACGTTAAGTCCTTTTGATACAGAGATATGTAGCAAGGGGTTTTAAATAAATGAACTTAATAAAAATGTGATGTAGGTTTTTTGTTTATTTAGTGACGGCTTGCACTGATGTACTTCTTTACTGTTGAACACAATGTTGGGATTTTATTAAAGGTTTTTCTGTTTTTTTACAGGTCAAAGCTGAATGAC
Organism: Pempheris klunzingeri; assembly: GCF_042242105.1. NCBI lineage: Eukaryota > Metazoa > Chordata > Actinopteri > Acropomatiformes > Pempheridae > Pempheris > Pempheris klunzingeri. The sequence continues at coordinate 359,786 of NC_092025.1, read as the reverse complement.
ATGATTGATGCCATTCCAAAAAGTAAAAAGAACAAACGCTGCCAGCTACACTCCTTAGACACACACAAACCCAAACCTTTGGGGTGAGTAATATTTATATATATAATATATATATTATATATAATATTTAATTTATAAAACAATGTTTAGGATTTTGGTGTAAAGAGGTCTGTTTTTCGAGGTGGAATAGTAACTCTTCCCAGCTGCCGGGATCAGTGTGTTTAAGTTGTCTTCTATCAAACCCCAGGGAAAGAGGCACAAAGAGACTGTTAGAGTTTCAGAATGACACTGGAAGATGACCTACTGTGTTTGGCATCGTCTCGTGTCACCTTGTGCTCCCTTCATGTAGACACACACCAGAAAAGACTGAGTTAGGTCTCTGTTTGAGCCAGTCATCACTGTGTACTATTTTGTTCTTGGTTTTTTCCTCTGGGTCGTTGAGAATATATACAGACAGTGAGCACTTTGACTGACACAGAAACTAGTTGGTTGTCTGTATGATCTTTAAAGCTTGCAGATGTGCACAACTTTTGACTGCAGTTGTGTTTTTTCTCAAGAATCAGCTGATGTGGTGAATGGAACATTTTGTAGATCGAAGGTATACAAACTTGGCCAAACGGCCTCAGTCAGACATGCTTGGCATTGCTTAAGTATAGTGAGCGTAGTGGGGCATTTAGCAGCTAATGAGCCACATGTTTTCATCAGGACTTGGAGGAGACCAACAACAGAGCTAAAAGGAGAGTGAATATGGGCCTTATAGTGTGCAAACGTCTTAGGAAGGTGTGAAGAAATGCTGTAAAGTAAGAAAGCTATCAAAAATATGAAACTTAATTGTTTGTTTTTCTTGATTTACAAAATGCAAAGTGAGCGAACAAAGAAGACAAAGGGTGGTCACACCAAAATACTGACTTAGACTTTTCTTCTGTTCGCTCACTTTGCATTTTGTAAATTGCTACAAATAAAAGATTACATTTTATATTTTTGAAAACATTCTTACCTTACAGCATTTCTTCTCACCTTCCTTAAACTTATGCCCAGTACTGTATATTTGCCCGATGCCCGGAAGCATGACTCCTAATCAATGCTAATATGGCTAGCTCTATATGTGCTTGGTGTGTAACTGGGTGGCTGGTTGCTAATGATGTCACCATATTGGCCTAAAAGCTATGCCAGTGCTGTGAATGCAGCTTATTTCTGCTACCCCCACATGACCCAAAAAATCAGGAGTTTAGGAGATGGTAGCAATGCCCTGTGATGACGTGGCCGTATGTTTGCTTTCAGGGGAAGCTGGATGGATGTGTGGGAGCTGATGTCTCAGGAGTGCAGGGACGAGGTGGTCCTCATTGATAGCGCTTGTCTCTTAGAGACGCTGGAGACATACTTGCGTAAACACAGGTAATGTGTGACCATCAAAGCTTTCTCCCCCTCTTAAATGTTATGCCAAAGGCTCAAAAAGAACTGCATTAAGTGCTCATTACTTTTCTTGTCCACAGGTTTTGCACTGACTGTAAGAATAAAGTGCTGAGGGCGTACAACATCCTGGTGGGCGAGTTGGACTGCAGTAAAGAGAAGGGCTACTGCGCTGCCTTGTATGAGGGGCTATGCTGTTGCCCCCACGAACGCCACATCCATGTGTGCTGTGAGACGGACTTCATCGCTCACCTGCTCGGCCGGGCGGAGCCTGAGTTTGCAGGAGGCTATGAGTAAGTGAAGGTTAAAACAGTGAATGCCACAGAACACACGCTCATCGTCTGATGTAATCTTCACTTGGGTCATTTGGATATTTATACAATCGGTTAATGATGTGGTTTTTTTTTTTTTTTTTAGACGCAGAGAAAGACACGCCAAGACCATTGACATAGCACAAGAGGAAGTCCTGACCTGTCTGGGTATTCACCTCTATGAGCGGCTGCACAGGATCTGGCAGAAGCTACGAGCAGAGGAGCAGACCTGGCAGATATTGTTCCACTTGGGAATTGATGCGCTACGCAAAAGTTTTGAAGTACACAACTTCTAAGCTAGCATTGTGTATGTTATTATTTCAAACAGATTTTATTTATTAATGTATCTATTGATGTGCTCTTAGATGGCAGTGGAGAAGATGCAGGGGATCAGCCGGCTGGAGCAGTTTGTGGAGGAGCTGTCTGAGGAGGAGAGGGCCAAAGAGCTGAAGCAGGAGAAAAAGAGGCAGAAGCGGAAAAATCGACGCAAAAACAAGTGTGGCTTTGACATATCCGAGCAGGAGGCAGAGGAAAAGGAGAAAAATCTAGATGAGGTAAGAGTGACCGAGGCTCCCCTTTCACATTATTTAAGACATCCGTGTTCATCTGCAGCTACACGTGTGTTTGCCTTTATTCAAATCTGGCCCATCTGGTGTGTTGCAGGGTTCTCTTGAGTCTGTAGAGGGCTCATGCAAGGTGTGTGGTAGCCACGAGGAGGAGGAGGAGGAGGAGGAGGAGGAAGAGGAGGAGGGGGCGGGATGTGATGAGAGCGGCGCCACCAGTGGAAGCACTTCCTGTAGCTGCCCAGACACCACCAAGCAGGGTAAAACAGCACGCAGACCAGGGCTGTCATTTTTCTCTCAAGTTTGGTGGAGGTTTCCCCATCTATGGTGTTGGACCTGATTATCACTGGTGTCCTCCTCCATTTTTGTTTTTCAGCTCAGTTTGTGGAATATTTTATGGAATAGGTCAAGCTAATAGTGGATTTAAAGAGTGATGGCTGGACCACAAATGGTCTGCTGCTCCCATAGACTGTAAACTTACAATGTGAGCAGACCAGAGGGGTGAACGACGAGGAGGTTAGGAGGTTAGGAGGTTAGCGAAATATATTGAGCCTAAAACCAGGGTTTACAAAATCATCACAGGAGCTCTCTTTTAACCTGGACAGATCTCCATGGTGACTTAGGCTGCAAACACAACCTGCTCTGAACAAGGTTATGTTCTTAAATCAGATGTAAAACGCGCTGCCATCTTTTCCCTGATCATATTCTCTATGAGTGATGCAGCTTCTCAGCTGAGGGAATAAAGGCAAAGTTGTTGAGCCGAAGCCGCGATGCAGAAAATAATATTGCACACGCTGCTAAATGTTACACAGCAGATCATCGTCACGCTGACAGAATGATGAAGGCTCTGCAGCTGTGACCTCTGTGGATTATGTTTTTATACTTGGTCCTGAATAGCTGCAAAGTCTTGCTTCGTAGTGCAGCCCCCAGGTTTTTCTTTTCTTTTCCCAATCGTTTAAGTTTTTTAATAATAAAAAAGACAGAAGCTTTCACACAGACATCACCACAAGCCATTAAACCTGTGTCTCTATTGTGCTCCCTGCATTAGCGAGACAAAACTATTTTAACGACAAATAACGAGCTTTGAAATACTTCATTTTTCCACAGATTTGTCCCCCCACAGCAATGGTAGTGACTGTGGCTACTCCTCAAGTATGGAAGGCAGTGAGACGGGGTCGCGAGAAGGCTCTGATATCGCCTGCTCCGAGGGAATATGCAACCATGACGAAGCAGGTCTGGTCTGAGTAGCTCGAAGATGCTGATGATTTTGCATCCAGAAACCGTTTCAGGGTCCTTTAAACATCCTTTGTGGTCTTTCTCACAGTGTGTTTTGTCTTCCTTGTGCAGGAGATGACTCAAATGCCCATCGCTGTGCTGAAGACAAGGAGGAGGATGGAACAGACAGTTGTGTGGACTGCTGGACGCACTCTGAGGAAAACACTCAATGCAAGAGTAAAAAGAAGAAGAGGAAGGGCAAGGGTTTATGCAACAACCAGGTGGGAGGGCAACCTGTAGAGTTCACCTGCTGTCTGCAGAGCGTTTACTGCTGTGTCTTAACTAAAGCGTGCACGTTTCCACAGGGGCAGAAAGGTGAAGGTTGTACGTCAGATGGGAACACTACAGGCCACGGTCCACCACCGTCGCACACTTGCCGAACCAAAGAAATCTTCTCCTCTCTGTGTGGCGATACATTTTCCAGCATTGCACTACGGTTACCGTGGACAGTCCATCAAAAGAACCTCAGCCTTTATCCGAGTCCTCCAGAGGCAAACATGAGTCTAGTGGAACTTCTGGTTAGTGAGAAAGGAGCTTCACACACTGAAAAGCAGTAACGGTATTGACGGCCCTCTTCTGTTTAGCCCTGGAAGTAAACATGTCTGCTGTAGGAAAGGCCTGCACTCTGTTTTAAAGGAAACTGAAGAGCTTGTGTTGTTTCTGTTGAACTACTTTTCACTTTGTCTTAGTATGAATTAGATTATTCGCTGGTTTGACTTTTGTAAGCTCTTATGTTGTGTTGTGTTCCTCACACAGGACGATTCAGAGGCCACCTCAGATGAGGAGAACTGTCTGACGCAGGATGAAATCCAGGCTTTTTTAGAAAGAAACCAGTCCTTCTACAACAACCGCCACCAGTACCGACAGCTCCTGAAAGAGAAATTCACCAACTACTGCCGTGCCACTGAGCGGAGTAAGCCTGTCTGTGGAAAGTGGTTTGCCGCCACCACCAGTGTCAACTAACTGCACTACTCACATCCTCCCCCAGGAAAAACACTCGTGACCGCTGCTGCAGTGTCTTTAGAAGAGATCATTCTGAAGTACATTTGGTGTCTTATTCAGTCATTTCTCCTTTAAAGTAAACGTGATTCTTACTTTCTGTTTCTCCCTCTCTCTCTCTCTCTCTGTCTCTCTCTCTCTCTCTGTCTCTCTCTCTCTCTCTCTCTCTCCTCTCTCTCTCTCTCTCACTTGTACACAAACACGTTTCCATCAAATGTTTTGGCCACG
>NC_092025.1:260000-350000 GCF_042242105.1 Pempheris klunzingeri | reverse complement strand
ACGCCAGGTGCTGATCACCACAACTCAAATAATCTCTCATTAAAACACAAATATTAGATCCCAGACTCTTTTGCTGAGCATGTTTGGCAAGGTAATTCCATAACGCTGTGAATTTAGATACAAGTGAGTTTAAATTAATTTGCCAAACTTGTTTTCATGAATGAATCTTGTTGAGTTGTCTCCCATGACCTGGTAGCCAGTACACACCTTGTAAATATAAGACAACCATACAGTCCCTTATTGTGTTTTTGCATTGTCTGCGGGTCGGGGCAGGGGAAGAGGAGATCGTCCTCGGTGCTGCTGTCGCTCTGGGGGAGGAGAGGCGGAGGTTGGGATGGGGTCGGCCCTGTCACATAATCAATCAAATTCAGTAGGTCATCCGTGCTTCTAATGGTTCCTGGAAAGTATAGTGTGTGTGCTGTTCTATATGCAGCCCCACAGGAAAACCTAATTGTTAGTGCTTGTGTAAAATAACTCTCAAATATCACAAGTAAACAACCGTGGCGTTCCATCCAAACCCAGAGGGAGGGGCCACATTGTCAGCTGGTGCCGCCTCACTGCTCGATACAGTCGTGTGTCCAGCACGTCTACGAATGACTCCGTGTTCATTTGAAGTTTCTCTTCCCTCCCTGCTGCAGTTACAGTTAGACACCTTGGCTGTAACCACGGCTAAAAGCAGAGATGGGACACAGATCTATTTGTATTGGAAGTCCCTTTGAAACTGACGAAGCGAAGCTGACATTTCCTGGGTGCTTTGAGGCCACGAGGCATCTGTCAAAATGTAAAGCCTTGGCTGCTGCAATTTTAGATCAGATAAATTTAGCAAACATCATTTGGGTGTTTTTGTGCTTGGCATACAGACACTCTGTGTTAGCAGTAGAGATTAGGAAGAGATTAAGCATGAAATATGTCCAAAGAAGATAACTGATGTCAAGTCATTGTGCTCAGCAATAAAGACTTGGGTAAGAGAAACTCAAAGCAGGTGCACACTGATACGCCACATGCATTTACGTGCTTTAGTGATATCCAGTGCTCGCGCCTGGCTTCATCAAAGCCGATGACGACGATGGAGCTGGCCAACAGGCTCCTGATGGGCCGTCTGTGAATGCAGCTCCGCACAGAGCCGTAGCCTTGAATTAACCTGAGCATCTTTCATGTGAGAGAGTAAATTCTAAATGAAAGCTCCAAGGCCCTCGGCCGGTGAGCCAGCAGGTTAATTTAATCTAGCCTTGGCTGACCAGCTCGGCTTCGGTGCCCATTCTGAAGGAGGTAAAAGGTGCTCAGTCACGCTTCAGAAGCTGAGGCGACACAGCAAAAGTGAATCAGTGTCTGTCTGCACATCTGAAGCTGTCTCAGCCACCTCCTGCAGGTTGTGTCTGCACAGCCTGTCCTGTGATTCGGTGAATAGACTTCACTCCAGAAAGGATTTGAAGTGGGTCAGGTCAGACAGCTTTACTCTTTGTCTCACACCCTCTCTTTTAGTCTGTGTCCCCATTCTTCTCTATTTATCTTTCTGTCTCGTTCTCTGTGTTTTCTAATTTCAGAGACCGAGTGACGTGTTAGCTGGTTGTTAGCCTCTTCTAGCCTGCGTCCACTCAACACCGTATCTATGAGTAATCCAGCCATTACGTTTTAGCTCTGTGCTTTTTGCTGCATCGCTTGTCGTCGACTGTAAGAGAAATCGCAGCGCTACAGTTGCTGTTTGATTTCCAGTGTCAGTTTTCTCCTGAGCTCGTCGAGTTACTTCACGGCTTCATTAGTGCACAAGCTTGCATGTGCAAAGCTTTTCCACTGACTGTACGTTTTCCACTTGACCCGAGAGCTGACGAAGACTTTTACCTAACTAATACTCCACCGTGTTTCCACGGATCGTGCCCCCGAGAGAAGCGGCATTCTCACCAACACCACTAATGACCACATTTCCTCAGACGTGAATCCTCCCAGAGCAGCAGCCCAGTTGTTCTGGGGACATCTGATGTGCCACCTGACACACCTCATGGTTTTACACAGAACCAGGAACAGGACTGTCACCTGAGTGTAATCTCACACATCCAGCTGCCTCCCAAGGTTGTGACATATGGATATATAGTCACAGATCTCTGAAATACGAAAGGCGATGCTGATGAGGAATCACCCGATTTCATACAGATGCTACTAAAGCAAGAGTCACCTTCACCGATCCCAGATCTCTAGACGCTTGTTCTGTCTGCAGGGAATCTGAGCCTGTCTTTGTGTACTTTGAGACTTGAACATAAAAATAGGAAGTATAACAGGTAGGAGACCGCTACGATCTGTTGAGACATACCCACCACTTTGTCTGTAAGGAGGAATGAGGTTTGCCCAGACCTGCGGAATAGTACCACAGTATTACTGTGATACAACCAGTCTCACTGCATGTTAATGAAACACTCTCAAGTCACTTGAATGCATCTCAGCGCTCGTTTCTGAATAATTTAAATCTCTTCTGTCAGCAGTGTTTCTAATGACTTATTGTGTGAGATCACTGGGGTCTTGTACAGTGAACAGCCTGATGGGTCTGGACAGCTCGGTGACCCCTGTGAGCCCCCCCCCCCCCCCCCCACCACTGCGCTGTCCGCTCTGCGCTTATCATCTTTTAAGGTGTAAGCTTTACTGGCACTGACATTCCCTCCCCGGGCCTCCTGCTATGATAGGTGGGGCGCTTCCTGTCCTGTCCTGTCGAAGACTTGCTGGAAAGCTCTGCACAGTCTGTGAGATCGTGTGTGTGTGTGTGTGTGTGTGTGTGTGTGTGTGTGTGTGTGTGTGTGTGTGTGTGTGTGTGTGTGTGTGTGTGTGTGTGTGTGTGTGTGTGTGTGTGTGTGTGTGTGTGTGAGGGGGGCTGATGTGCGATGGGAGGAAGGCATCACATGAACGCTAAGTGCAGCTGCAGGAGCAGGCCAGCACTTGTAATTGAATGCACACTTGCAGCAGAGAGAGCGGAGTGCAAAAGAAAGCACTTTGTTGTGACAGGATTTTTTTTGAATCTACAACACAAACACAGAGACAACTTGGGTTCGACAAGTTCAGGGCTTCCAAAAATGGGGAGGGGCTGACGAGAAAGAATGCAAATTGGATCGTTTTGGCTTCGACAGTGGCCAAATTGGGTTTGTCGCTGGGTGTTTGTTTGACAGTGGAAACATTTTATGGCTACTCTAAGCTCCCATGCTGAATAGACCCAGCTCAGTCTGGCCCCGTTTGAAAGGTTTTCACTTTGGAAGCGTCTGATCGACGCCGTCTCCGTGCAACTCTCCTGTGTCTGTTTTTGAGTTATCGTGCATAATGACGGCTGGCATCGGGGGGGGGCCCTCGGGCCTGTGGTGACGGCAGCCTTGTCCCGATGGCTGGCGTCAGGTGCGGGAATAACCATCACATGAGGTGCAGGAGGCACGTGATGCAGGCTGGTTCGTGCTGGAGAGAAGTTTCAACTGCAAACAAGACGACTGGACGCTCTGATGCTCGTGTGAATAGATGGAGAAAAGCCGCTCTCTCTGGTCAGCCTACTGTGGAAGTGTTGCTGAAAGAGGCCATCGTCTGATTTAGGATAAAGATCTGCTGCTGCCTTCCTACTGATTTTTACCACTTTGTTTGGGAAAATGAAATGCTGCCACACTGGTTTCACCAGTCTGTTACACAACACCTGGCAGCCTGCTCTGTCTTCAGTCTGCCGTGGTTGTAAAAGCCTTTTCACCTGAATACCAAACATCAGCTGTCGTGCACTTGTAATGGCAGGCAGTGTTTTTATTTTTATTTTCTCATCAACAGACACTGTGCTTTGGTTTAAAGTTATTGTTTCAGAGTGCGGCTGGCCCGGCTGGCTCGGCTGGCCCGGCTGGCTCGGCTGGCCCGGCTGGCCCGGCTGGCCCGGCTGGCCCGGCTGGCCCGGCTGGCCCGGCTGGCCCGGCTGGCCCGGCTGGCCCGGTCGCCCCGCGGTCATTCCTAGATTGGAACAGCCCAGAAATACCCAAGTCTGTCAATGAGTGTGATTATTTGTCTTATCTCTCCGTCCTGATGAGGCTGTCCTGAAGGAAGTGCTGTAAAACCGCCCTGATCTACCTTTGGACCCTTTTGTGGCGGTCTTTCTGTGTGAAGAAGAGCAGAGATAATCTAACAACCAATCCTATTATACAGCCTGCCGTCACCTTTGACCCCACGGGGGTGTGACTGTGTCCAAGCTAAACCTGAAAGGCTCTGCTGGATGATGAGGGGTAGAGCTCCAGGAGAGTGGCTGGACTCCACGTGTTCCTCACAGCTCTGCTTCTCACTTTGTTTCCAGAAAAGAAATTAGGGAATTTCCAAACACAGTGTTGGCTCCAGTTCATGGCGGTAGGAGGAAGTGGTGTTTACATTTCAGCGGTAGCACAGATTATAGCACAGATTATAGCACAGATTATAGCACAGGTAATAGCACAGGTAATAGCACAGGTAATAGTACAGATTATAGCACAGGTAATAGTACAGATTATAGCACAGGTAATAGTACAGATTATAGCACAGATTATAGCACAGGTAATAGTACAGATTATAGCACAGGTAATAGTACAGATTATAGCACAGGTAATAGTACAGATTATAGCACAGGTAATAGTACAGATTATAGCACAGGTAATAGTACAGATTATAGCACAGATTATAGCACAGGTAATAGCACAGATTATAGCACAGGTAATAGTACAGATTATAGCACAGGTAATAGCACAGGTAATAGCACAGATTATAGCACAGATTATAGCACAGGTAATAGCACAGGTAATAGCACATATTATAGCACAGGTAATAGCACAGATTATAGCACAGATTATAGCACAGGTAATAGTACAGATTATAGCACAGGCAATAGCACAGGTAATAGTACAGATTATAGCACAGGCAATAGCACAGGTAATAGCACAGATTATAGCACAGGTAATAGTATAGATTATAGCACAGATTATAGCACAGATTATAGCACAGGCAATAGCACAGGTAATAGCACAGATTATAGCACAGGTAATAGCACAGGTAATAGCACATATTATAGCACAGGTAATAACACAGATCTCCTCCTCTCCTCCTCTCTCTCCTCCTCCCTCTCCTCCTCCCTCTCCTCTCTCTCCTCCTCCCTCTCCTCCCTCTTCTCCTCCTCCCTCTCCTCCTCCCTCTCCTCCCTCTCCTCCTCCTCCCTCTCCTCCTCCCTCTCCTCCCTCTCCTCCCTCTCCTCCTCCCTCTCCTCCTCCCTCTCCTCCCTCTCCTCCCTCTCCTCCTCCTCCTCTCTCTCCTCCCTCCCTCTCCTCCTCCCTCCCTCTCTCTCCTCCTCCCTCTCCTCCTCCCTCTCCTCCTGCACACGGTCTGTGACCCCTGGTCAGCAGCCCCTTAATGAGGATGTGAATACATGATGACAGGCAGAACTGTGTTGTGTGTCACAGGTACTGTGGAGATACGACAGGAGGATGAAGGGGGGGGGGGGGGGGGGGCTTATTGGCTGAACTATGGCTGCATTACGTCTTTTGATTATTATTATTTTTTCCGGATAAGAGCGGGCACAGTGGCCCGGGAGACCTCCTGAGTCCACCTGAGACTAATCTGATTTCCTCATGGCTGCCGTCTCGTGCTATTGATCCGGCTCACCACTCAGAACCTGTCTGCCCTCAGCGCTTCGCCATCTTTATTTTTATCTCTTCCCCCTCTCTGGCGAGTTGTTTTGCTGGTCCGTTTACACCAGTTCCACGTGAGGGGGTGAATGATTGACGAACACGGTGCGGGGCGATGATGTCCCTTACATTGTAGACCTTATATAACAGCCCCCCCGCAGGAGTTACAGGCCCTGAATGTGACCACGGAGGCGTGCACGCATGTGTCTGAGAGTGCTGCGGGGGTGTTTGTACACCCATTACTGAAACATGTGAAGGCTTTATGGCCTGCCGTAACATTATATTTGTCTTGTTGAGTTGTAAGAACTTGTATCCTTCAGTATTGCTCTTATCGAGACAGCAAACACTGATTTTGTTTGAGCTACATGTCTGTGTATGCATGTGCAATCATCCAGAACTGAAACCACATGAAAGAAACTGGTAGAGCAGGTGATGTGAAAATAGATACGTAGCCTACATGTAAAACATTTAGGGTTTTCTAAACATTAGTTTATACTAAGTAGTTCAGAGCTCTGCACTGACAGTAATAATACAGTGGTAAATGTAAAAGAAGAAGAATTGCATAAGTTGTGTATATGTTGGTTTACTGGACTCTGACTGACTCCAGTACACCGTGCGCTCAGACACACTGAGCTTCAGCTTTACTTTGTGTTCCCCTGAGGCTCATTTAGCAGCACTGCTGTTTAGTGGTGTTCACATTTGTCCTTAAAGGTGTCAACAAGCTTAACCTGCTGATATCCAGCTTCGCTGTGGATGAATGATTCATGTGCCGAGTGCGTTTGCCAACTATGTTGCCGCTGCATCTTCAGGCCTGGTTACTGATGGCAGCGGACTGCAGTGCTATTGCTGTAGGCGTGGCCAGTGTGGGGGCTGGTTACTGGCCGTAGCAGTGCAGCCAGTGCCAGAACACACACACACACACACACACACACACACACACACACAGATTCACAGCCTGAGACTTCCTGTAGTTGGACCATGATCACAGCCTGTTTGCTCTGCTGCTCCCACTTAAACCTCAGTAACACAACTCGTTCTCCTCTAACAAAAGCCTGGCCTGGCCTCCCCTTTACGTTAACCTTGTTTCTGAATAAAGAGGAGCCTCTCCCCCAGTCTGTCGGCCCGCTCCCCCCTCCCTCAGAGCCTGTCCCTTTGGGGAGTCGGGACAGTGTGAAGTAAAGATGTTTGGTCTAAACACAACTCAGATCATTTAAAGGCGTCGCAGCAGCTGAGCAGACCGGTGATCACTGTGCCACGTTTAAGGTAATGGACAAAAGGTAGTAGTTCACCGGTCTACAGCTCAGGCAAGAGTCCTGTGTAGCTTTACAGATGAGACATGTTTTCAGTGTTTTAGCATTTTGACAGCTTTATTCGGGTAATGCCTTCTCTCTGGATAATCCGAGTTAAAGAGCTTAGAGGAAGAGCAGGGAAATCTGCACACTCGGAGTGTGAGATAGGGTGCATTCAGTCTATTACAGGTTTTGTTATAAAAAAATGATCCCTCAATCCAATTTCATCCTGGTTATGAAAAGCAGGCTTCACAAGTGTACTTTGTTTCCATAAGGAGCGTCTGCAGCGGCCGGCAGATCTACAGTGGAGCTTCTGTCCACCTGTCAGACAGAGAGAGCCCCACCACAGTCACTGTGATCCACTGTGATCCACACCACCACAGTCACTGTGATCCACACTACCACACAGTCACTGTGATCCACTGTGATCCACTCTACCACACAGTCACTGTGATCCACACCACCACAGTCACTGTGATCCACACCACCATAGTCACTGTGATCCACTGTGATCCACACTGCCACACAGTCACTGTGATCCACACCACCACAGTCACTGTGATCCACTGTGGTCCATACCACCACAGTCACTGTGATCCACTGTGATCCACACCACCACAGTCACTGTGATCCACTGTGGTCCATACCACCACAGTCACTGTGATCCACACTACCATAGTCACTGTGATCCACTGTGATCCACTCTACCACAGTCACTGTGATCCACTGTGATCCACTGTGATCCACACCACCACATACGGTCATTACCAACCTTCTGCTGCTGCTTTCTTCGTGCAGAACCTGGCTGTGAGAGATGTCCAGGTACCTGTGAGGCTTCAGACTGGGGTGGTTCAGTACTCTACATCTAAGTACAGAAGACATTTTTAAAAAATGGAAGTATTATTACTGATCACGTGTTTCGGACCCTAAAGAGACGGTTGAAAGTTGTGGTGTGAGCCTGGCTAGGACAGGCCAGAGTGTGCGTTGCTTGTTCAGGGTGAACGTGTTGCTTTCACACACAGATGTAGGCGCAGGTACAAACAGCTTTAGCTCACTTGAGTGTTGCTGTGATCACATACTCATGGTCACATCCTCCCTTAACAGGTCACATGGCCAAAATATTGTTGATTGTTTAGATCAGCGACTCCCAACCAGGGTCCCTCTGCAGCTCCCAGGCAGTTGGTAGAAAGTTCAATGATTAACTCAACTATCTCTTACTAAAATAAAAAAAATTGGGATTTGATTAAACCCAATCCACATGTTTGTGTTAAGCAGGAAAGTAAACGACCAAATAGGATTACAAATTGGAGTGGTGAGCCTGACATTAAGATAGCTACTGGTAAAAGTAATGAAGTAATGGTTAAACTAGTTGGTTAATCTAGTTAGTTAAACTAGTGAATATTAGGCTCAGCCGTCGCCGTGCTGGAAATATCTGAATGCAACTTCCAGTATGGAATAAGACCAACATGCCGGCACCACAAAGCTTGCTCGTTATTGCAGGGCACAGCGGCGTCCGGAAGGCGTTAGAAGTTTAGGGGTCAGTTCAACTTTTCGAGCTTCTGGCTGGAGTGTCGCACAGCGCTGTGCATCATCATCATCGTCATCATCTGTGTCTACCACTAGCCCCGCCCTTGTCGCCCACACCCCCTCCAGTCTGACTGGCACCCAGAGTGAGACATCAGGTGACTGGTGCAGCTGTGCCTGGCAGGGGGAAGTGTGTCAGTTTGTATCAAACCCACAGCGGTGGACGGCCAGCTGACCTGGTTGGAGCTCGGCCCGCTCGGCCCGCGGCAGGCTCGGCCCAGCTGTATCCCCAAGGAAGAGGAGGCATCCCGTCAAAGCAGAGCTTTCTTCCTCTCATCCAGGGTCGTGATTTGGATTGTGGTAGGAAAGGGAATTTCAATGAATATGCTTATTATGATGGGGACAAAAACACACTCAGACTGCAGCGGGTTTGGCTGCTCGGGGACGTCGGCTTCACTCTGGCCCTCAACTCGTGTGGTGTTGATTTTATGGTTGCACGTTCTCACTGCTCCTCAGTGTCTGAGTGGGTAGGGCGTTTATCGTGGGAGTCTATCTTGATCATAGCATTGCAGCTTAATCATTTCTAGCTCTTACCTAACAGCGTCTCAGTCCCGATAATCAATTTATGACCGCTTATAGTGCTTGAAAAGATCTTCAAACAAATGCATGTTGTGAAATTGGGCCTGCTTTGTGTTTTTCAGAAGCTGGCAGCAGAATGTCAGAGTGCAGGCTACAGTGGCACACTGATCCCTTACAAGTGTGACCTGTCCAACGAGGAGGAGATCCTGTCCATGTTTTCAGCAATCAAGACGCTGCACAAGGGCGTGGACGTGTGCATCAACAATGCCGGACTGGCCCACAACGAGCCGCTGCTCAGCGGAAAGACGGAGGGCTGGAGGAACATGATCGACGTGGGTGGATCACAGACTCTCAGACACGAATGCTTAGGCTGAAAGGAGCTGCAGAGAAACTCAGTGTTTATTTAGAATAGGGAGGGTTAGAATGATCCCCTCCTGTTTTATGTCGCATTGCTTTTCTGGTTGCTCTACTCAAACAGAAAAGCAGAGGGAGGAGCTGGAACGGTTGCCCAGCGTGACTGGAGTGTTTATTGTTCAAAGAATAAGAGTTGAAGTAGAAATGTGTGGACACATGGGTCTGCACACTCTGACCCCCCCCCCTCACAGAGGCGGCTTTATTGGCTCGGTGGGGAAACCCTGGCAGGCTCTGCGGAGGCCCACTAATGAAAGCCAGCACTATTTCTCTAGTTGGGACGTTGTGATTCATCGAGCTCTTGACCACCACAGACCCCCTGCTCTTAAATCGGTGTCTCCAGAGTTCTGCGTCCGTCCATCTGTTGTCATGGCAGCCCACGTGAATGTGTACAGCCGTGTATTTTTAGCCTGTGTTTAATCTGCACGCTGACCTTGTTTGGTCACTTCCCCCTATCTTGCCACCACGTTGGCTTTAACCTGCCATCTATCAATGTCACTACGGGAGCAGCTTAGAGGCCACAAGCTGGGCAGGAGCAGCAGGTTCAGGTGGTCTAACGCAGTGACCCAGTGAGCATCAGTCTGCTGTCCTGACACGCTCTCATCACGTGGCGTCCTCAAGTGTGATTCAGCAGTAAATCACAGCTACCATAGCGACTTATTCATGTTTTGTTTTGTGTTTTCACACGGCATGCCTTTGGCTCAGACAGAGGACATCCAGATTGACAGAAGCATAGATTGATGTATAAATGGTTGAAGCTACTGTCCTCACCTCTCCTGCAGGTGAATGTCTTAGCCTTGTCCATCTGCACCCGTGAGGCATACAAATCAATGAAGGAGAGGAATGTGGACGATGGCCACATCATCAATATTAACAGGTAAGCTATGCGCCCGGCATTCAAATCTAAGAGCAAATGTATAGATTACTGAGAAAATATCTCAGCCAGTGTGTCCAAGGACATGGGAATCTGGCAGGCACTGCGTAGAACCGGCTGTGAACAGTGTCCAGCAGGGCCTGGAAGAACTGATGTTGGACCTGTGTCTTATTTTGGTGGCATTAATGTAGTAATATTGGATTTATTATTATTATTATCCTCTTGTTGCTGTCTATGTTTGGTAACTGTTCTGGCCCCTCATATGATATTAAGACGCTGTGCATAGTATAAAGTGGACTTAGAGGAATCTTGCCCTGTAAGTCGATTTACAATAACGAGTCAATCAGAGACAGCAGAGGCACCCACACACACTGTTTTTGGGAATGTCATAAATTACACTCTATGTTACAATAGAAGACATTCAGGGATATGCAATAGTATAAGGAATGCAAAGCCATGTACCTTGGAAGTATAAATGAATGCGGTGTTGATAAGACAAATATTTAAACCAGATGTTACTGATCACATGCCAGAAGGCACTAACAAGAGGTTGGTATAAGACTGACCCCCCCCAATACAGAACAATGGTTGGATGTTGTAGAGAGACTTTCACCATAAAATGACCTGTCGACTCAGAGTGAGAGCAAATGTTAATGTTAGTAAATGGATGAATTTCAGGGTGCTGGATTTGTATCCACTGTCAGGTACTTTCATCCTTCTGTGCTCACGGACTTGTAACCACGGCTGTTGTGTTTTTGTCCTTGGCTGATTTTATTGGTTCTATTAGGATGTTATTACCTTAACATGTGGTTAGCAGCTCATGCATCTCTACCTCCTCTGTACCTGTTACAGTATGGGCGGGCACCGCGTGGTTCCGAGTGCCGATGAGCATTTCTACTGTGCCACTAAATACGCTGTGACTGCTTTGACTGAGGGGATACGGCAAGAGCTCCGCGAGGCAAACACCCACATCAGAGCCACGGTAAGTTGGTTGTGTGCAGGTCTGTCGTGCTGTTATCACTCTACTGTACAGACGGTACGGCCTTACTTTGACATGAGGTTGGGAAAGCGTGTTTTGTCAGTGAGCTCTTCTAATGCATCTGCCTGCCCTGCAGTGTATATCTCCTGGAATAGTGGAGACTGAGTTTGCCTTTAGGCACCACAACAGTGATCCGGAGAAAGCAGCTGCGGTGTACGAGAGTATGAAAGTAAGAGTGCACATTTAACTGAGCGTCAGCGGATGTGTCTCATACAGTGAAAACACCCGAGAACTGTTGCAGTAACGCCTCTTTATTCCACTTTTCAGTGCTTGAAAGCAGAAGACATAGCCAGTGCGGTCACATTTGTCCTCAGTGCCCCTCCTCATGTCCAGGTATCTCCCTCCTTCTTTCTCTCCCTAGCTTTCATGTCAGCGGATGCATCAGCGTTGAATGGTGGCTGGTTTGTGTGATCTCCTCCTCTTGTGTGTCATCAGATCGGAGATGTGCAGATGAGGCCAGTAGAGCAGGTGTCATAGCAGCGAGACGGGAAGCTGCAGGCGGAGCAGACAGACGGCAGCCATGGTGACTCCTTAGCGACCTCTGCTGAGCAAAGGGGAGGGGAGGGGGGGTATAAAACAAATCAACTACAGCTGTGTTGGATCTGCAGGGACGTGGTGGAGGAGGGTCGGAGCCTTAAGGAGGCTGTGCGAGGAAATGAAGGGCGCGGACTTTGTGAACCACTACAAAAATACTACTGAATGCAGCAACCTGGTATTTGTGAATTGCTGAGCCCAGGCCTGAACGGAGCTGACTCCAAACCACAGTAGAACAAACAAAGGAGAGCGTTGCTGCTGTGCTATGTGGTCATCTGCACCACCATCGTTTCAGAGGGAAGAGTATGCCATTGATTGCACGTTTAGTTTTTTTTTGCTTTGTTTTGTAGGTCATATGACATATCTTTGGGGAATTAAAGGAAAGAGTAATTGCTGTTTATAAGAATGACCTTTTTTTGTTCAAATCTTTGTTTTTATAAATATTTTAACTTGATTATCACTAGATGTGGTCTCGTACTCACTAACCATTGACAACACTATGTCGTACTCACTGTAGCTAACCATCAACAGTCTGTCCATCCCGCCACCTTTTCACAAACACATTCAGTTCCCCTTGTTTGGATGTGCCCACTTCTCAGCCCCATAAAAGGAATCAGGAAAAGAATAAAGGAGAGGTGCCCTTCTCTCTTCAGCACATGAGTTTCTACATTCCAACCTTTTGCCTGTGCAATTTCAGTTGTTCTGCACTTTGGATCCATTTATGAGGAATAATAAGAAGGAAACACTGGCAACTTATGTAGGAGAAGAAACTAACTCTGTGCACATGTATACCCTAGAAATGTGTACCTTTTCAGTGGAAAGTTCTCCTTAAATGAATGAATAAAAAAACTATTGCCCAGAATGAAGTCCTGTTTTGTGTTCTGTTCAGCAGACAGAAAAGCTGTGGACTTTGTGACAGGTTTTTATTACACCTTACATGACATAGAGTTAGAGTTGTATGACCCATGTCCTCCTCTCTTAACCACCGGCATATATCTTCTTTTTTTTTATCAGCAGTTCCCTGTTGCGTTTGACCTAATAAATGAGTCAGCTACAATGAGTCTGGTTTATGTTTTCACAGAAGTGGTTCAGTACAAAAGTTCAGTTGTATAAACTCTGAATGTTAAATAGTGGCATTACTTTGTTACTTCATTAGCTAAAATGTATGTACTAGATCTAAACACAGCAACTGATCTCAGATTTATCAGCACTCATAGTTGCATCAACAGACATGACCAAAGGGTGGCACCCTCAGCAAAGTAAAAGCCACCGATGAGGGCAGGGAAACGAGCGTGAGGTCCTCTTGAGCGCCGAGTCTTCGTCCTGAGATTGTGTGGCAACAGCGGAAGCTTTGGCCAGATGTGACGAATGTACACAACATAATCTCACAAATTACATTAGTAGGCTCGTAAAAATCTAATATATCTGCATGGCAGATATGCAGCAACACATTTTCACAATCATTTAAATCATTTCTGTAGCATACTTCAGAAGTTTGGTCAACATTTAAAGCTGATGGCAAACAAACAATTTGTGATTAACTCGAGCTTTTTAAAGAACCTGCCACTCTTAGTGGCCTGGTGAGCTATCAGAAGTTTGTCTGAACAGGAGGTTTCTCTGGTAGATGGATGTTGGAGCTTATGACCGCTATGCCCGGATACCCGTCTCTCCCTCCCCTCTCATAATACGGCATCTTTGACATTTCATCCAGTGCGTTAGGTGTGATGGACAGCCTCAGCTTCTGCAGGAGAAACATACCAATGGTATCAGCTTCATTTGCTATGATGATATGGGTACTCACTGCCACATCTTGGGTGAAGCAAATGCCCTTAAGTATAAGTCACCTGTATGAGGGAGCCAGGTAGCACCCACAATGTGTGAACGGCACCCAAAGGAATCCAGATGATGGAGGCCAGTGCGATGACCCAGCCGAGCCCCTGAGCCCAGGGAGGGAAAACATAGTCCCCATAGTGGGCTGGTTTGAACTGGATGATGGAGAAAACCAGGATAACCTGCCGCAAGGAGAAACACTACGAGTTTAATTGTGACAATTTTAATTGAACAAAAAAAAGTTGATGAAAAAAGCCTGTTGACTTACAAAGACCAGCAGGGGGGCAAATATCAGCCAGCACAGTCTGAAGAAGATGTTTGCTCTTGTTCCAGTCATCTCCTCCAGGTTGTCCGAAAGTCGGGTCACTCCTGCACATGCAGAGCGACTTCAGTAAAGAGCCATGCCTGTTTCATTTGCACACTTTTACAAGAGAACACAAGTCAGATAGGTGCATACAGCCTTCAGGGTTGTTACGATGTGTCTGCTGTTTGAATATTGTGCATCACGACATCAAGGGCCACTGACAAAAGAAACACAACTGAACATGCTTTCTCACCATAAATCCAACAGATGGCCGTAACCTCAAAGCATGCAATAAACAAGATGGATACTATGGCAGTGTAATGGTCCATCAGCTGGAAAACATAGATTCCCACCTGAGCAGAGACACAGTCTTTAGAACAGCAGCTAGGTGAGGCCATGGAGCGAACAGTTTGGTTTTAATGTGGTTAAAGTCCATCCAGTAAATAACAGCTGTACCTGCATGACACAAGGGATCCCCAGGAGGCACGCTGCACCACAAACTGCCAGAACAAACAGCTCCTTACGCTTGAAAAATTTAATCAGATGTTGATAGAATTCATCCATGAGACTGGTCACCAGCACTTCAACCATTGCAAACTGGCACAAAAGAAGATGAATACACAGAGAAGTCAGAGAGCAGCACATGGTCAGACCTTTTCCTGTGGATTTTCACTGAAGTTGCAATATTTTCCCCATTAACCACCTCACTGTCCAGTCCAAGGCAAAGCAGCATGAAGAAGAACATCACGGCCCAGAGCTGAGCCACCGGCATGTTGGCAAAGGCTTGTGGGTAAACAATATAAACCAGTCCTGGGCCTACAGATACAAACACACAAGATGTCAGTGTAGCATTGCTGAACTAGATTAATGACCATATTCTGAGGGTGCCAAGCTGCGTTACGATCCATAAAAATACTGATTTCTGCTCTGCAAGCTTTCTCTACATGCAGGTGTCGGGTGCATCTTTAGTTTGTCAGAACTGTTTCTGTTGCAGTGGGAAAGTATGACAAGAGGAGGAGGAGGTTACATTTATTTCAACTGGCCTTTTTTAGCCTTCGTCATATCATCATGGCTTCAATTTACTGTTGTGATTCATATCTTATTGGACAGTAGCTCTGGTTTCACTTTCACCTGCTTTTTTATCATTGGAGAAAAGGTGACACTCTGTCAGCCGAAATGATCCTACCAGAGCTCGTTTAGTTTTCTTACCATCCACGGCCAGATCGACGACAGGAATGCCCTGCAGATGAGACATGTACCCAAAGGCAGAGAAAATGACAAAACCTGCCAGGATGCTGGTGAGGGAGTTGATGATGGCTATAGTCAGGGTGTCCCTGTAGGCAAAGGAGATGGTTTTATATCACTGCCTTTCTGCCCAGAGATCATTTTTGTCACCGCTGGGGGGAGAAATTGAGTGGATGGGGATTTCGGCTCATTACTTCAGAATGTTGTTGTTGAAGGAGTTGTAGCTGGACATGGCCAGGAGGGAGCCAAAACAAATCCCAATGGAGTTGAAGATCTGAGCTGCAGCATTCACCCACACCTGCAACACAGAGGGACGGTCGACCAAAACCACTCATCACTGCCGGTACCAATCATCAACACCCAAACCAGTGAGAGAGTTGTGTGAATGCTAGCTTTTCTCTTGTCACTGCAGCAGCAGTTCACTGCTCTCCTGTGTCAGACACAACCAGTAACCATTTCCAGTTCCTCACCTCCCCTCTCTCTTCTTTCTTACCTCCACTGAGAGCAGCTTCTCCCACACCGGCACGATGAAGAAGGTTATCCCACTTAACGCTCCAGGAAGCTGCACGTTGTTGATCAGCAAGGCAATCAGGATAACGTACGGGAACAGAGCCGTGAAGTACACCACCTACACACAGAGACAAGTTCATCACCCGCTGTCTGTGCACCTGTCTGGCCCTGTCTCGACCTCTCTGTTCACTCACCTTGCCTGTTGATTTCACCCCCTTAAAGATGCAAAAGTAAATGAGGATCCAAGCCAGAATGAGAATGAGGAAAAGCTCCCATCGGACCACACCTGCTTCCTCTACTCCACTAGTCTGCTCCAGCATCTTATATCTGCAAGGAAGCCAAAAAAAATGAGACAACGCAGTACAGATTAGATGATTGCATTCTACTCTTATCCTGCGTAAAAACTGAACACACTATCGCCATTAACGAACAGTCTTTGCAATCAGATGGACAATGGCAGGGCAAGTGATAACATGTGGTGTCCCACAGGGTTCTATTTTGGGTCTTTTAATGTTTCTGATTTATACTTGATGCTGTGAGATCATCATCTGACCACTGCTGACCTGTGATCATTCAACCAAATACAATCTGCAAGGATTTCTCTACCTGAATATCTGCCAGTGATGAAGAGGAAGCAAATGTTTATATGATTAGAGGTTAAAGTGGGAAAATTCTAATGTCAGGGTTGAAACAGGATGTCGATATGGATTTTTATTTTAGGGATGGAAGTGTTGGTCAGTCCACCCCACCACTTTGGTCCAGACTGCAATTAAATTCTATACAGGCATTCATGGTTCCCAGATGATCAGGTCTCATGATTCGGTGACATTTCCTCTGGTGCCACCATGACGTATACAATTTGGGCTTTTAGTGAAATGGCTGTACAACTGCCCGATAGATGGATGGACTGCCCAGAAGATGAATCCCTTGTTGGTAATGATAATGATGATGCCATTATTAGGTCACAATTTTAATTTGTCCAATACCTTCAAAATGAATAATATTGTGCAAAGCACAATTGAGGCTGATGGGAATGATAAAAGCACTGATGCATATTATTTACAGTTAAAGCTCATTTTTCTGCTCATCCAACACTACACATGACACAAAATCTCACCAGTGACATAACATGTTGACCTTAAAAACAAATTGATAACTATGTGATGCTTACACGTCTCTAAACTCAAAAACACTAACTTTTAGCTATCATTACAGCCAACAGAGCGGCTTGTGTCGGTGAAGACTCTACGTTGGGACAATCACAAAAACATCATGATCCTCTAGGTAGCGTGGCAGGACAGTGCTTAGACCTCGTGTTTTCCACCAAAAACATTTTCCTCACTCATATGGTTCCACAGCCCAAAGACCTGAGAACGTCTTTTCAGATTTTTCGCCATATTACAACGACAAATAATCTCCTAAGCAAAAACTGCGTCAACAGACATTCACTACTCATTTATGTTATTTGCTTGGCAGTGACATTGTGTCACAAATTGTTTTAACCCAAATTCATATTCCATTTCTACGATTATCCACTAACTTTAGTCAAACAAGTTAATGATTAGGAAACGTGAGGTGTCACTTTGGCGCCTCTACAGCGAGATATCCACAATAAAACATGAATGTTCTTTATGAAAACTGTTTTTCATCTGACTAATGTTGAAGTTAAAGATCAACACTGACTTAACATTTCTCAAACTTCTTCTTTAAGATATTTTATCTGTTTGGCAAACTCTTACCACCAACCTTTACTTTGACTGGTATCCCTCAGTTCATTTTCATGTTGTAAATGCAATAGAAATAATCTGTGGTTTTTCCCCTCTGACATAACTGATTTTGTAATCCTGGTATAACCATTATCTACCAGTACTGGTTTCTCCCACACGGTGAAACGTACTTGAAGAACTCCTGGCTAGCTGTGGAGGAGTAGCTGCTGTTGGTGGCATGATTGGTACAGTTAGGAGTGTTCCAGGTGTTGTTGCAGTTCTGCCAGGGCAGCGGTGCCTGGAAGGAGTTGAAGAGATAATAGAGGGCCCAGGTGATGACCACATTGTAGTAGGTGCACATGATAAAGGAAATGGCCACTGAAGCAATGCCCACTCCTGAGGACAGGCAAAAATAGTGTCAAAACAATGCTCTTACAAATGTCTGTTTTTCAGTTGGACACCTTTAAGTGAGTACCTTTCAGCAGTGGGCAGACAATAGCCAGGGCATGGACGGGCCCTCTCCTCGTGTACTGACCCACAATCAGCTCCATGTAGAGCAGAGGGATCCCCAACACCACCAGCATGAGCAGGTATGGCACCAGAAAGGCACCTGTCGGGAAATGATGGCAAGCCAACTGTAACACATTTTGTGGGCAGAGGAGGGATCATCTGTGATAGTTTTATGATATCTAATCTTTAACTTTTGTGAAAGTCATCCTGCCCTTGCCTTTCCACATATCCTGAGTCAGTGAGTCATAATCAGGTGAGGCATCCTCCCATAAAACTTTACATCTTTATCATTGTAAAGCAGAGTTATAGCACAGCATGGCCCTTTAACTGTACACAGTCCTGTATCAAATGCACACTAAGGTACTTTTAAAAGCATTTCAACATTTTCTTTTCATCCCAATCAGTATCACCACAGAACGAAGGGTTTGAAGACCTGCTCACTAACAGCTCGGTCTGTTAACCTTTGGACCCTCGTGTTTGTACAGTATAAAGAAAAGGCAAAGAGTAAGTACAAAGGGTGGTCAGGCTGCTTACATCTGAGTGGAGATGAAATGTCAGCTTTGTTTCTCACCTCCTCCGCTCCTGTAGCAGAGATAAGGGAACCTCCAAATGTTGCCCAGGCCCACAGCGCAGCCGATGCCGGCCAGGGTGAACTCTATCTGCCTGCTCCACGTTGGTCTGCTGAGCTGCTGCTCCATGTCTGCTCCCTGTGTCCCCACTGTCGCTCGTCTGGGCCCGAACTCCATGGAGAGGTTGACTGAATTTAAGTGGCTCCGGGTGATATAACCTTTCCTTTTATTATCCTTAATGATTAGCTTAGCAGAAACACTCCAGCATGCAGTAGCTCCTGTGCTCACAGAGAGGGAAAACTTTAGGACGTCATGAACATTTTGAAAAGTTACATGTTACATGTAACATAAGTATTTGTACAAGCAGAGCACGTTGTTCGTTTTATCATTGACAAGACATGCAACATCACTCACTCTGTCGATGTCCAGATACATCCTTTTTAACTTAAAGTAAAACTAGATCCAACTCCTCCAGCTGGAAGCCAAGAGCTTCTCCTTTATCCGCCATTATTCTCCTTTTTTTGGTCCATTTATTGGAAATGTTCAATTCTGCATTCATAATACAAACAGTGTTTTGAGTCACAGAAAAGAGACAGGGCCAATCTGTTCTTTAATCTTTACCATAAATCATGTTTACTTGTTTTATTCATGTTGATATTCATCTATTCATTTGAATATTCTAATGTTATGTTTATATATTTCAAGGATTTCCATCAGCTCGACCAAAGTCGTCAAATCTAAAGGTTTCCCAGTAAAGACAAATGGAGACTGAGATATATCTTAAGTCTTTGGTCTATTATGACTAGTTTTTTACACATGTGCAGTATGCCATAAAATGAGTGGAGTAACGTGGAGTAACATAGAATTCAGGTCATCGAGGTCAAAAAAGTCACATTCCTGCAGCGATAAACCTTTATGATAAGCAGGGATATGTGGCCCTTTAACCTTGTAACCTATGTAACCTTGATAAAAAATAGAAAACAGACCACACAGCAGCTTTCTAAAGAGCTTTTATCAATCAGCCTTCTTTGTTTGCACTCGTTTTTGCGATTAGGCTCAAGTCCCAGTTGGATATTTATGGATTTCCTGTTGTCCCGTATCTCTCATGGGAGGCCAACATATTTATCATGGTGACATTTTAGAGAAACATTTGTGCTATTTGACTAATGGGGAAATAAACATTACTAGGTGACGCCCTCAAAACGACAGTCTCACAGCATACAAACAGCCGACAACATGAGCTGCAGGCACTCGTCTAGCAAAAGGAAGTGACCTGATGGGATATTAGACTTGAGTGACACGATATACGTGCCATACAGACACTGAGGTTTTTGGGGTACAGTGGGGGTGTCACAGGCTGTCCTCAGTCAGTGAAAGGATGAACGTGGTGCAGAGTATGAAGGAGAGGCAGGACATGACAGGTAAAGCAGTGGCTCGGTGGGATGGGGAAGATGTCAGATAACAATGCAGGGTGGAAATGCCGCAATCCACTTCAAGCTTATGACAAAATCATGTTCATTTTCACATTGTGCAAATTACAGACCTCCAACTGACATCTGCAGCGGCAAGAGAGATGTTAAATCACATACTCAAAAAAAGTCAGAATCAGTTTTCTTAGCATGTTTGAGCCACACTGATGTGCAGGAGGGGGCCAGTATAAGCGTTTGGTTGCCAAAACGAAAGAAAACATGATTTTGGAACTGTTTAAGCAGAATTCATGTCGGCAATATGAAAGAAAAGCAGAAAACCTGTTATAAAGGAGAAATTCAGTTACATGCTGGTCATTGTGACACTTTGACAGTTTGTGTCTGTGGCCCACCAGCTGGATGGACTCAGACAGGACGGTGGGGTTTGGCTGCACCCCTTTAGTGATTGTGATACCATGATGCTTTATCCCAGAGTACACTTGTCTTTGAAGAGAGGATGTTGAATTAGGAAGTTTGGATACTGTCTGTGTCCTTCATCTCAATAGAGTTATTCATAGGGACCCTCACCCCCACCACCCTCATCGGGGCCTCAAGTTAGCCCGAAGCGCCTGGCCCTGAGAGCGATCAGGGCTCCAGCAGTACACCAGCAGTACACCAGCAGTACACCAACAGTACACCAGCAGTACACCAACAGTACACCAGCAGTACACCAGCAGTACACCAGCAGTACACCAACAGTACACCAGCAGTACACCAGTAGTACACCAACAGTACACCAGTAGTACACCAACAGTACACCAGCAGTACACCAGCAGTACACCAACAGTACACCAGCAGTACACCAACAGTACACCAGCAGTACACCAACAGTACACCAGCAGTACACCAGCAGTACACCAGCAGTACACCAGCAGTACACCAACAGTACACCAGCAGTACACCAGCAGTACACCAACAGTACACCAGCAGTACACCAACAGTACACCAACAGTACACCAGCAGTACACCAGCAGTACACCAACAGTACACCAGCAGTACACCAACAGTACACCAGCAGTACACCAACAGTACACCAGCAGTACACCAGCAGTACACCAGCAGTACACCAACAGTACACCAGCAGTACACCAGTAGTACACCAACAGTACACCAGTAGTACACCAGCAGTACACCAGCAGTACACCAACAGTACACCAGCAGTACACCAACAGTACACCAGCAGTACACCAGCAGTACACCAGCAGTACACCAACAGTACACCAGCAGTACACCAGTAGTACACCAACAGTACACCAGCAGTACACCAGTAGTACACCAACAGTACACCAGCAGTACACCAACAGTACACCAACAGTACACCAGCAGTACACCAACAGTACACCAGCAGTACACCAGCAGTACACCAACAGTACACCAGCAGTACACCAACAGTACACCAGCAGTACACCAGCAGTACACCAACAGTACACCAGCAGTACACCAGCAGTACACCAACAGTACACCAGCAGTACACCAACAGTACACCAACAGTACACCAGCAGTACACCAGCAGTACACCAACAGTACACCAGCAGTACACCAGCAGTACACCAACAGTACACCAGCAGTACACCAGCAGTACACCAACAGTACACCAGCAGTACACCAACAGTACACCAACAGTACACCAGCAGTACACCAGCAGTACACCAACAGTACACCAGCAGTACACCAACAGTACACCAGCAGTACACCAGTAGTACACCAACAGTACACCAGCAGTACACCAACAGTACACCAGCAGTACACCAGCAGTACACCAACAGTACACCAGCAGTACACCAGCAGTACACCAGCAGTACACCAACAGTACACCAACAGTACACCAGCAGTACACCAACAGTACACCAGCAGTACACCAGCAGTACACCAGCAGTACACCAGCAGTACACCAACAGTACACCAACAGTACACCAGCAGTACACCAGCAGTACACCAACAGTACACCAGCAGTACACCAGCAGTACACCAGCAGTACACCAGCAGTACACCAACAGTACACCAGCAGTACACCAGCAGTACACCAACAGTACACCAACAGTACACCTACAGTACACCAACAGTACACCAACAGTACACCAGCAGTACACCAACAGTACACCAGCAGTACACCAACAGTACACCAGCAGTACACCAGCAGTACACCAGCAGTACACCAACAGTACACCAACAGTACATCAGCAGTACACCAGCAGTACACCAACAGTACACCAACAGTACACCTACAGTACACCAACAGTACACCAGCAGTACACCAACAGTACACCAACAGTACACCAGCAGTACACCAGCAGTACACCAACAGTACACCAACAGTACACCAGCAGTACACCAGCAGTACACCAACAGTACACCAGCAGTACACCAGCAGTACACCAACAGTACACCAGCAGTACACCAGCAGTACACCAACAGTACACCAGCAGTACACCAGCAGTACACCAGCAGTACACCAACAGTACACCAACAGTACATCAGCAGTACACCAGCAGTACACCAACAGTACACCAACAGTACACCTACAGTACACCAACAGTACACCAACAGTACACCAACAGTACACCAGCAGTACACCAACAGTACACCAGCAGTACACCAGCAGTACACCAGCAGTACACCAACAGTACACCAACAGTACATCAGCAGTACACCAGCAGTACACCAACAGTACACCAACAGTACACCTACAGTACACCAACAGTACACCAACAGTACACCAGCAGTACACCAACAGTACACCTACAGTACACCAACAGTACACCAACAGTACACCAGCAGTACACCTACAGTACACCAACAGTACACCAACAGTACACCAGCAGTACACCAACAGTACACCAACAGTACACCAACAGTACACCAGCAGTACACCAACAGTACACCAACAGTACACCTACAGTACACCAACAGTACACCAACAGTACACCAACAGTACACCAACAGTACACCTACAGTACACCAGCAGTACACCAACAGTACACCAACAGTACACCAGCAGTACACCAACAGTACACCAACAGTACACCAACAGTACACCAGCAGTACACCAACAGTACACCAACAGTACACCTACAGTACACCAACAGTACACCAACAGTACACCAGCAGTACACCAACAGTACACCAGCAGTACACCAGTAGTACACCAGCAGTACACCAGTAGTACACCAGCAGTACACCAACAGTACACCAGTAGTACACCAGCAGTACACCAGCAGTACACCAACAGTACACCAACAGTACACCAGCAGTACACCAACAGTACACCAGTAGTACACCAGTAGTACACCAGCAGTACACCAACAGTACACCAGTAGTACACCAACAGTACACCAGCAGTACACCAGCAGTACACCAGTAGTACACCAGCAGTACACCAACAGTACACCAGCAGTACACCAGCAGCCATGAGGAGCACAGCAGCATTTGATTTTGTGACAACCTTGCTAGAGGCTTGGTTGCATGTGGGTTATTCACATGCTGGTTGTAGTGTGCCGGTGCGGGTTGTGGTCCAGGGCTGGGCCCAGTCCACTCCTGCCCTGGGCCACAAGTGGGCAGTTATCAAGCGTCAGCTGACTGCTCAGAGCCAAAGCAGCACTTCAGTACAGTGACAGCAGCCTCCACGGGCAGCCCCTGATACATGACAACTGGAGCATCACAGAAACCTGTGGAAACCAAAGGACTTTAAACACAGGGCTGAGCACCACACGCTCTCAAGGGGAGATTGCAGCGGTTCGTGTTTGGGTTTCTGGTGTGAGTGGAAATTTTAACAACCACGCCTATTTTATTCCGAGGGTATTGAATCCCTCTGCTGTGGAGGAGGGGCAGAGTAGAG
Organism: Pempheris klunzingeri; assembly: GCF_042242105.1. Lineage (NCBI taxonomy): Eukaryota > Metazoa > Chordata > Actinopteri > Acropomatiformes > Pempheridae > Pempheris > Pempheris klunzingeri. The sequence continues at coordinate 326,130 of NC_092025.1, read as the reverse complement.
GGGAGGGGTATCTGATCAGCTGCGTCAAGTGGCAGTGAAAGACGGACACAAGTCCGCCAGTGTAACCTTCAAAATTAAATCTAAACGATTTCTCCAACACGTGTTGCTCGACGGGACCTTTATTTTGAAAGCGACAAGCGGAAGCGGTCCGTCATATTACGGTGGCCGTGACGCGCCCACCGCCAGACGGACTCCGGCTGAGAAGAGAAATCGATAAGTGAGAGTCGGTGGGCAAACATCGGCAGAAACGTGATACGCGCTGAACTCCTCTTGTCTGCGTCGAGCAGGTTTGGACTCCCGGTGTCTGTGTCGGTAAAATGGGGAACTGCCACACCGTCGGACCGAACGAGGCCCTCGTGGTTTCAGGTAACGTCGCGGGGCGGTGAGCTGGATGGACGGTGTGTGTTTGCTCCCTGGGCTCCTTCCCGGGCCGAAGAAGATCCGGGGAGAGGACTGAGTCTGTCCTCTAACCCTCTAACGCATGGGGGGGGGGCGCCCCAACCACCGGGGGGGGGCTCGTTTCCACCTTTTTCTTTCTCAAGTGTGTGTAAGTGTGTGCGTGCGCGCGCGCGCGTGTGTAAGTGTACGTGTGTGTGTGTGTGTGTGTGTGTGTGTGTGCGCGAAATGTGTCGGTGGCTGCTGAAGGTCCGCCATAGCAGGGCTGACCTAATGTTCTCTGGACAGTGGTGGACGTGGTGTCAGTCAGGGGGGTGAACACAGCTCTGAGCACAGCTCCATCATCTGTACATTACACTGCTGCTCTCTGTATAATTACAGACTTTATTGATCTTTGTAATAATGTGAATCACCTGCTGCACAGACTCTATATTATTATTATTATTAGTATTATTATTATTATTATTATCTGCACTGCTGCATACACCTACTGCTTGTGCACTTCTGGTTAGATGCAATCTGCATTTCGTTGCCTTGTACCAGTGACAACAAAGCTGAATCTAATCTAATCTAATCTAATCTAGATAGAAGCTGATGTTTCACTCCTGACACAGGACCAGGGGAGGCCACGTTCAGAGGGGCACTGGATTCACTCGCTCCTGTTTCAGGAACCAAACAGTTCTGAGTTCTGTGATCGCGACCGCTGATTTCTATGTTGTGAACTTAAAATGATCGGCCATGTCGCTGCCTTCTTCGTTGACCTGCTGTGGATCCCTGGTCCACCTCAGGCCCCACTTGGACAGATTATCTGACCTCTGTCTCTGTTTGGAAGTCTTGCTGAAGTCTATGAATGTGGTTTTGGCAGCGTTGTGTGTGTGTGTGTGTGTGAATCAGACAGGACAGTTTTCCCGTCGAATCAAGTTCTGATGAACAAAGCCAGTGAAACGGGGGATTTTCCACTGTGAACAAACTCTTCTGAGTGAGTCGGCGACCACACAGAGGAACGAACACTGGGAGCAGAGGTGTGTGGCCGTGGGCGGCACATCCTCACTCAAAGATGGACCAGTTCCACAAATGTGAAAAGACATTCCTCTCCGTGTTTCCTTGGGTGCCAAAGCTCAATTTCCTCTTTTGGCCCCAACATGAAAGGCGACTCGTGAAACGACACCATCCTTTCTGCGCGCCGTGAGGAAACACAGCTTGCTTTACCTTTCGGGAACAAAGCCCTGTGTCAGAAAACCAGGTTGATGGCAGGGTTTCTGTAGCTTGTGTAACTTCTCATTCATTCGCACGGAGCTCCTCCCCCCTCCCCCCTCCGCTGTGGAGTGAGCATGGTCAGGAATCTTAGTTATGCCAGCGGTAGACTGAGTCCTCAGCCTGTTACCACTCTGGGTGGGTGGATTTGGATAGTAAAAGCCTGCCTGTACTGTGTGTGTCGAAAACAGAGCACAGAAAGACGTTTTCACGGTCTCCATTCTGCTGGTGGTCAGTCTGGGCCGGTGGTTCAGGGTTCAAGAGGGCAACAGTAACAGCCAGTGAACTTTTCCAGATATCTCCACAGGTCAGGCTCAGAGCTTAGGCTTACTCTGTGTCACTTTCCTGCTCAGCGCAGAATAACTGCTTCCTGTCACACCAGGAAAGGACACTGGCTGTACAGTGTAATGTGAAGAATGGGAAGCCTACAGGGCCCCCATGTGGGACTGAGATGTCCCCACAGTATGACCCTAAAAAGAGTTTTAATCGTAATCCTGTTGATGAAAATGGTTTGTTTTTTAAAAACCACCAGCTGTGTGTGTGTGTGTGTGTGTGTGAGAGACGTGTGAGTCAACGCTGTATTTTTTTTTTTTTGGTTGTTGGGGAGCAATGTGTCAGTAAAGATAGTCCAGCCCCCCCCATCTCCTCCCTCTGTCAGTTAACGTGTGACAGCTGGGAATGTCCCACTAAACACTCCAGATTAAACTATCAGACCGTGGCCAGCCACTGAGACAACACTTGGAGTTGTCTGACCTAGCTTACATCTTATATGGACGGATCCCTCACACTCACTTTAAAAATACTGTCACTGTAGTTTCTGCGGTGCCGTGTCGGGAGGGTCTGTGGGCTCTGTTCGTTTGTGTTCTGAGCATCCTCAGTTTATTGTCACGTACGAGGCTGATAAACATGAAGCACGTGAACCCCATGCTGCACCATGTGTGCATGGCATCGAACAAGTGAAGATCCAAATCCAGGTGGATCAATAAGAATGAAGCGCTAACACTTTTTCCTCAAATCGAGCCGGCCACACTTAAAGTGCCCGCTGTCGTGGCGCAGCAGGTCACAATGACCGGCCAGCGTGTGGGTGGGAGAGACGTGACGTCACATGAAGAGAAGGTGGAAGCCGAGGGGAAGTGAATGTTGTGGTTGGAAGAGCAGAGAGTTACTTGTTTTTGTGACTTGCTGAACAGCTCAGGATCGTCTTCCTAAGAAACCACTGGCAGAATATGAACTAGGTCACTGCTCTGTTTTCTGTCTCTCTCCACTGTGTCTATGGCACCTCGGGTTTAACACTAATCTGCTGCTACAGTTGCATGTATGACTCTTTGTTGGTGCGTCATGTGTGGATGTGAAAAACTAGCTACACACAGAACATGTCAGTTAAGGTGTTCAGGGTTAACGGTAGCTGGTGATATTGATCCTGCAGTAAGTGACTTCTGTGCTCACTGGGTGTCAACAGACTACCGTATTGACATATCATCACCTTTGTAATGGTAAAACTCACGGTGAAGCTGAGGGCAGGTTCAGTGTGTATTATTATTATTATTATTATTATTATTACTAACTGAAGCTACTATAGTTTCTACTGTGCTGATCTATAATGTGCTAATCTATAATGTGACACCCGTTTCGTCTGTCTCGTTCCGAAGGTGGCTGCTGTGGATCTGATCAGAAGACGTATGTGGTGGGGGGCTGGGCTTGGGCCTGGTGGCTCATCTCTGACATCCAAAGGTAAGGCTTGTCTGCTCTGGCTCCAAACCTTAAACGTCCCTTCAGAGCCGCTCAGTGTGAGACGGCACTGTGCTCACAGAATCAGGGGAGGTCAGGGAGCTTTTTAGGAGCGACGTATCTGCAGTTCCACAGATACTCCTCACCGCAGAAGTCTTCTGCATAATATACAATATACACAAACATGGAAAGATGTTAAACATTTCAGAATATATTTTTATATGCTAGTAAACACGATAAGAATCCATGTCCGTCTTTATAATGAATAGTTTGTTCTCCTTTGGCAGAGGGGTACTTCTGTTTGTCGGGGCAGATATCTGCACCATCCGTGGCCAAATTACAATGAAATTTGATATGAATATTAGGGACGTGCATTTCAAGCAAAAATACTATTCGATAGTCATAGTGAACCATTTGGAGATTATGTGAAATTGTTTCCAGTGAAAACTGGAAAATATACAGTTTCCAATATTAAACCATTCGATCTTTTAATAATTTAATGAATATTTGAAAGTCACGGTCCATCCCTAGTAAATATGTAAGACCCCCAGAGGAGGTTTCCTAGTGTTACAACTACCTCACAACTAGATGTATAATATCTGCTCGTCAGTTTGTCAGTAAGTACCAGTGAACACATTCATGCTCCTTCTGTTTTGGACACTGTGGCCACGCTTTTCTGGAGCAGCGGCCTCGGGCCACGTGTCCGCCTCACACACAACGTCTATGGTCGTCTCACTGTCAACAAATCCAATGACGAGAGCAAACCAACAATGAAATGCTCCTGGTAATAAATATTGAAACGTACCTCTCTCCTCTGTCTCAGAGCTCTGTTGTTAACTTACAGTAAGTGAATATTACAAACACATCTGCAGCCACACTGTTGCACAAGGTGACACACTGGTGAGCGTGGATACTGTAGTTTATTTTCAGTCAATCACACATACATTGTCCTGGTACTATAAATACTGTGTGGACACCAAATGCACATTAATCCACGACTGAAGATAGTTTCCAACAAATGCACAGTGTAATTATTGTCACGGGACTGGTTGGCAGTAAGATAGATTAACATGTGCATTATACTTTTTCTTTTGTTTGTTTTCTGATTTTGAAAATGGTCTAATTGTCATCGGTTAATATTAAGAGTGTCAAACAGTTTTCTGTGCCCTACTCTTACTCAGCTCAGTAAGAATTATGCAGGAAAACATCGTCAGCATTAAATGTAATGTTTGCCAAATGTGTAAACAGCGCAGGTCACCACTGCAGCGCCAACAAACCAGCTTCTGAGAAAACGCTGGATAAGATAAACGGATGCCAGGGAAAGTTACAAACATGATATTTGCAAAGAAATGTTAGCCTTGTATGTTGTTGAACTCCCATTGTGAGTCCCAACAGAGTGAAAAGAATTAGCACGCTATTCATCTGGTAAAAACCAACAACAAATGGAGTGGATGCTTTATTTCTTTACCAGAGCTTAGAACCACCAAAGAAACCTGCAGTCTAAGTGAAGAGAGGAAACCTGCAGCTGAAACACTGACACTCAAAAGGGGGCAGAGTTCGTCCCCCTTTAACCCACCGTGAAGCTTCAAGCTGCTTTGCCCTAAAACGAGTCAGATGTCAGAGTTGTGGCACTGGGTGCTGATTTAATGTCAGTGAAGCAGCTTTTGTTTACAATGAGTCTGGCCGGTGGTGTGGCCAGCTTTTCACTAATATACAGCTGTTAGTCTGTACAAGCTAGAGTAGAGGAACCCTATGAACAGGCACTAACCTATGACAGAGCTCCTAGTCTTAATTGATGTGTTATTTGGTTTGTTGCCTGCCTCTTTGTTTCTACTTTGCTAACCTGCTTTGCTTCGTCGATCTTACCCCGTCTCAGCCTCAGCGTGCCTCCTCTGGGTTACCCATTTCCCATTAAGTGCTGCTCTTTGTCTTAAGTTGCTAGGAGACGTAATGGCAGACCTGGACGATAAAATGAAGCCGATGCATGGCTGGATGTATAAATCCCCATTTGGAGACCGGCTGTCCCAGGAATCCTTTCTCATCTATTTTTATTCAGCAGTTTGGCCATGTGCAGTTAGGACAACGTTTCAAACAGAGAGAGATGGTCTAGCGACCACTTTGGGCTAAGAGCCTTGTGTGGGTAGGCGTTATGAAAACAGGGGGAGGCAGTGTGGCTTCCCGCATGTGATGCAGTAATCACGTTAATGTCCCGGCCTGTGACTCACCGATCCACTTCTTCTGGAGAGAAAAAGGAGGTGGAGCGGCTCCAAGTGTTGCTGCAATCAGCTCCCAGAGTCCGGCAACAATGATCAGTATTTATTGTAAAAGAGCAGCTCTGTCTGGTTTATCGCACGGAAACATGATCTCACATAAGTGGAGGACAAGGGTTGTTTGTAGAGGACATTCCTGTGAAGGCCCCATACGAAGGTCACGTCAGAGAGGTGCTGGGATCAAGAATCCCGTCAACACTGACTTGAGTTTTCATGTACGGATCTCTGTCCCAGTGTATTTGAACATTTATCAGCAGAGAGGAGCTGTGTAGTAGCTCTGACAGTCCATGTGTGGCAGCAGCCCCTGGGGCTAAAAGCAGCAAACAGGGAGGACAGGTTGTGTCTTTTGCCCCCTTCCCCTCTTTCCTCCTCCTCTTAACCTTGGTTACTGACATTCCTAACAGCTGTTGTCCAACTTACTGTTTTGCCTCTTGCTATTCCCGCCTGCCTGCCTGCCTGCGTAGAATGTCTCTGGAGGTTATGACCATCCTCTGTCGCTGTGAGAATATCGAAACTTCGGAGGGTGTTCCCCTGGATGTGACAGGGGTGGCTCAGGTAATGCATTTCTAAAGACCAAAAAAACAACAAAAAAAGTGGCTGGTGCTCAAGACCAAAGGAAGACCCCAGAAAATGGTCCAGCTAACACCCTAACGTCTATGTGTGTTTGTTTTTCTCATCTTCACGCCTTTTTTCCCTCTGCAGTGGAGGGGAGACGATCAGCTGTCACTAGCGTGGGCTTCGCCATAAACTCAGTCACCCTTGGCAACGGGGTCAATAAATGAAGGCTGTAGAAACAGCTGACGAGAGGATTTTAGGAACCTAATGCAAAATACAGATTGAGTTGTTTGGATAAAGCTGCATCTTGAAATTAATAATGACCAAAACCTGAATCCCACAGAGGTGGAATCTGGATAGCATCTCATTTTGCTCCGTTGTCAGTGATCTGGAGTCCTTGGGTGAATGGTTTCACTTTGTCCTGTTTTTTTTCCTTGTGTTCTGGCCCCTCCCTTCATTTGCCTTCCCTCCGAACATGTCAATTTTTATTTCATATTTTTCCACATTTTTCACAGGATAACGCTTGAGATTATGACCCTGCAGCCCAAGTGTGAGGATGTAGAGACAGCGGAGGGTGTAGCTATTACTGTCACTGGGTCGGCTCAGGTAAATCACCACACTTTTCTGGGAATGCCAGTTCAGACTCCACTAACCCACACACCCCTCCTCCTCTTCCTCCTCCTCCTCCTCTTCCTCCTCCCACCCTTCTTTTCTGTGGCATCACCCCATGATCACGGCCGAGGTGGGATTTCATACAGAGGGCTCACGTTAAGATGCACACCTGTATTTTTGATTAAGACGCTGTGTTACACATGTTGGATCATGTTGTCTGCATGACATTCACTCATATCAGGGCAGAGTACACCTAGTTAACTTATCAACCGAGCCAGCGTTCAGGCTGACTGTAGCACCGTGTCAACAAGGTTTCACACACACACACACACACACACACACACACACACCAATGTAGTCCCTTTCATTTTGTTGGCACAGTGTTATTTTCAGTCTGAACTTGTGACTTCCTAGTGTGACAGCAGACAGACAACAGTACACTTTAGTGTCAATGTCAGTGGCTTTTTTTATTGTGTCTGTTATTTGGTTGTTTGATCCTGACCATCTTTTTTACATTGATAACTTTGAGTTGTTAAAGAGGAAATCCATCTTAAAATAACATTCACTGCTTATCTACTCTGTTGTCCATTTGAGTGACTACACTTATACAATAAAGGTCGGCAGCATAAAGACATGGACACAACATGCATAACGGTGATATTCCTTGTTTATAGCACTTTTCAGTGTTACAAAGCTACAAAAGTGTAAAAATAGCAGCACATACGAGCAAACTTAGATACAACAGTGAAAGTAAAACTCTAAAAGAAAGCTCTATAAAGATACTATTCTTAACAAATCCTAGATCTAAAGCAGGAGCATGACTGTGCAAAGCTCTGTAATCTAAACGTGAAAGCCAGTCAGTCAAGTACAGCGAAGATTGTAGTGATGTGGTCCTGTCTCCCAGTCGGCGGTATCCTAGACAGGGTGCAGTCCTTTCATACTTCTCCTGCTAAGACCAGAATGATGCTGTAGCAACAAGGGGGGCCATGTTTTGTTTGCCTCAAACAGGAATCATCGTTGTGCTTTAGGTTCTGGTGTAGCAGCCATAGCGACACCGTAGGCTACACCAAAACTGGTGCGGCCCTCCTCATAAACAGAACTACATGTCAGGATGGCGGAGATGCCACATGGTCTGTGACCGGTCAGCTTGGGCCGCTGCTGTTTGGTAATGAAAACATCACTGGGGAAGTAAAGAGAGGCCGAGGAATCTGTAGCTGTGCAGTGACACACACAGAGGAAAGCTGTCTCTACAGTCTGTAAGAAAACGAACGGTGAGCACAATGCTAAGGGGACTGTAATTAAAGCATGATGCAGCCTGATTCATGTGCAATACGTCTGAATAGTGTTGCAGCACTTCTGTCAATACCAAAGTGTGGCCTGAAGTACAGAGCAGAGCCTATGTTGGGACACTTGTTAAACTGGATTTATGATTGACGAGAGACGGTTCAGTGTCTGAGTCCCCACCTCGATGCCGAGAAGAAACGTGTTCTCGTAGATGAGTGGTGGTGAGCTGACTTTTCTACATGTGTCTTTTTTTTTCTGGTGGATTTTCTCCTTAACAACTTGTAAGATAATAATATACCACTGTCTACGATATTTCTGTTTGCAAATGATATTCTGTTCTTGTTCATTTCCCTTTTTTGGTCAGCATGCTTGTGTTTCTTTTAAACTTTGAGGGGAGATGCCTCATTATTAGTTCTGTATTTTAGCCACAGGCATGCCAGTGTTCCCCTTCCCCTACATGCATGCTGACAATGAGCTCAGTGTTTGGAACGGAGCAGCCCCTCACTCTCACACAGGCTCATCAGCCCACTGTTTGATTGGTCCAACCCAAACCAAAGCCATTGTGGAGCTGGTGTCCCATGGCAACAGGCGACGTGTCCTTAAATGAAAGAGACACGGGGTGTTTTGGACTGACAGGGAGGCACCCAGCAGAAACCAGAGCAGAAATCAAGGGTGTTGTTTTAACCTCACTGTTCCAATTGGATTTAAATCACACGTTCAATCTTTCTTCACATTTTAAACAATGTTTCTGGTGTTTGGGGGACAATGTGAGTTGAGCAGTTAAAGTTTGGATGCCATTCTTTTTCTGCCACATTTCCGGTACTTCCTGTATCTCGGAGGGGCTGTGGGTTAGGAGGAGGCGAGAGGAAGCTCAGAGTCACGAGGTGGATTGGAGGGGGTCGGGTAGGAGTGCCAGAGATTATCATTGAACACAGAAGTCTGGGCCGCAGCACGGCGCCCCCTGCTGTCTGTCTGTCTGTCTGAGCTGGCCTGTGTGGTGGTTGTGTGAGGGGGTTGCAGCCTCCCCTTTTTTCAGACACGTGTTTCTGTGGAATGAAGTCCATCCTCCCTCAGTTTGTTTTGCCCTCATTCCTGTCATGAGTGCATGTTGCAAAACCAAACCATGTGCAGACCTCTCGCCTAAGGACCCAGCTCACTCTGTTTTCTTACAGCTCCAGTGAAGTACATCACCCAAAACCTTCTGTCTTACACTATTTCTTTTAGTTCTTGACTGTATAAGTGACCTCTCTTACTGTCAGTGACTTCCCTTTCCTCAGGTCATTGCCATTGATTTTACTTTATTGTAAATGATCCCTCTAACGTTTTTTTCATTTAATTCCCTCAATTTGAAATGATCCTGATCTTTTTTGTTGACCTTCTAACAGGAACAGACTGTAAATTGCTGGATTGTAATCAACACTGCATGAATCTAGATTAGATGTTGACATTTTCTTCATTGTAATCATCACTTGACAATAGAACTTCATGAACAGTGCATCAGACAGTGTTCTAGTCGCACATGCTCTGTGTGTCACCATAAGACCAAAGGGACACTGTGGAGGTCTACAGTATTACAATCATTTCTTCCTCTATCCAGACATAATCTCAAAATGATGCTCTGTACTTGCATAGCTGCTGTATGCCCCCCTAAAATCAGCCCTGAGTTTCTGTAACAGGCCCAGTGCCTGCTGTGCTGTAGATCCAGTTATGTGTTGTCAAGACCACAAGTCTGATGCACTTGTACCCAAACATTTCTAGCCTTTATGCATCCATTTCTCTAATGCACACTGTGTGTGTGTGTGTGTGTGTGTGTGTGTGTGTGTGTGTGTGTGTGTGTGTGTGTGTGTGTGTGTGTGTGTGTGTGTGTGTGTGTGTGTGTGTGTGTGTGTGTGTGTGTGTGTGTGTGTGTGTGTGTGTGTGTGTGTGTGTGTGTGTGTGATTGTTGGATGATACTAGCAACGCTAGCATGTGTCATACTGTCATGTGCTCCACACCCACGTGTGCCTGTGTTTGTATTGGTGCTGGTGCTTGTCGCTGTGTGTTCAGCTGACGGTCTTTGTCCACGCTGGCACCAGGTGAAGGTGATGACAGAGAATGAGCTGCTGGGTTACGCCTGCGAACAGTTCCTGGGGAAGTCGGTCATAGAGATCAGGAGCGTCATCCTGCAGACCCTCGAGGGTCACCTGCGTGCCATCCTCGGTGGGTAGTCTCTCAGAACTGCATTGTCACTGCTTGATTTTCTTTGTGGACAGTCCATGTAGCTTTTGAATACTTCCTTATTTTATTTAGTTGGATTAAGGGACACTCCACCTAGTTTTTCCTAGTTTTTAACTAATTGTTTTGCTAACGTCCTCCCGTGAATGGCAAGACTGCAACAGGAAGCTGTAAATGGCTCTAATTATCATGAATCTGGTTTCTAACTATAGACACAGTTTGTGACTGTGTTTATTTTGAAATCTGTTGAAGTCTTTTTGTGTGAGAGGTGGTTGTGGAGTAAAATGTGGCCAAGAGGCAGTTATGGGTACGGCTCAGCTTGTCCCAGTTTCATCTGATCAAAGTGTGCACGAGGTGACAGAATGACACTGAACGCAGACATTACATGTTTATTCTTATCTAAATTGCAGCCACAGACATATGATGCAGAGCTTCTTCTGTGTCAGAGGAGCAGGAGTTTAAGCTGCCATGAGCCGTAGGTTGCATCATTGCTGTGTTGTTATCAGTAGATGGTAGGGGATGCCAACGCCACGGATGATCATATGGCCGTTGTCATTGCCCGTCTTTGTAAATGTGTTCAGTTTTAGTGAAGTTGTGTGTGCAACAAGTAACATTTTACACAAAGCCACTAACTGCTGCGTCCATCCTCGCAGGCACCCTAACTGTTGAGCAGATTTATCAAGACAGAGATAAATTTGCCACCCTGGTGCGAGAAGTGGCAGCACCTGATGTCGGCCGGATGGGCATCGAGATCCTCAGCTTCACCATCAAGGTGCGACACATTGAAACTGTGCTAGTGCCTTCTAGATTACTTGTGTGCATATTGTTTTATTTCTTTAGTCTACTTTCTTCTCCTGACTGGTGGTGTTGTTCTGTTCGTCCGTCCCTCTTTGTGTTCATGCTTTTGGCAACACTTTAAATGTCGTGCCAATAAAGCCAGTTGAGTGGAGTTGAATGACATCGACATGGAGACGTCAAGTTCACTTCATTCTGCATTCATCTTTTGAACGCCTGTTTCCTGCCTCTGTTGTATTAGAATGATTTGATTACTTACAGTACTGTACCTGTATATTTATTTACCCCCCCTGGCAGGATGTGTATGATAAAGTGGAGTACCTGAGCTCACTGGGCAAAACCCAGACGGCTGCAGTACAGAGGGACGCAGACATCGGAGTGGCGGAGGCAGAGAGGGACGCTGGCATCAGGGTAAGAGGAAAGCAACAAGCAAGAGCAATCAACAAAAACATCAGTTTGCTGATTGCTAATGGCTCGTAGCTAATAGCTATCCCATTACAAAACCACCAAACTGCCCCTAATCCATCTCCCTGTCATTATCTTTTGCATGCCGTCCTCTACAGGAAGCCGAGTGTAAGAAAGAAATGATGGACGTTAAGTTCTTGGCTGACACAAAAATGGCCGACTCCAAACGAGAGCTGGAAATGCAGAAGGCTGCCTTTAATCAGGAAGTGAACACAAAGGTACGGAGCGGCGTAGCTTCAGTCTGAATGTACTGTCAACGGGCAAACGTGAGGGTGAAGTGTGACCAAATCCTCCTGCCTCTCTAGAAAGCAGAGGCTCAGCTGGCGTACGAGCTGCAGGCGGCCAAAGAGCAGCAGAAGATCCGTCTGGAGGAGATCGAAATTGAAGTGGTGCAGAGGAAGAAGCAGATCACTATTGAGGAGAAGGAGATCGACCGCACTGACAAGGAGCTCATCGCCACCGTGAAGAGACCTGCCGAGGCTGAAGCCTACAAGATGCAGCAGCTGGCAGAGGGACAGAAGTGAGTGGGTCCCATCAGCCTTTTCTCCAGACTTCCACTTGGTATTCTTTTAAGTGTCACTGTCTTTATTCTAAGTTGTTGACATTCATCTTGCTTTCTCTCAGCCTGAAAACACTCACATCTGTTTAAACCCTTTTAAATCAGAAAGGAAACTAGAAATACACTACTCACAAAAAGTTAGGGATGTTCGACTTTCAGGTGAAATCTATGGAAAATGTAAAAAGTGAATGCTACAGTGATATTATATCATGAAAGTAGGACATTTAAGTAGAAGCATGCAGTGGTGATTTTATTCATCTTAAACAATGTATTGAAAGAAAATCTACCAACAGTGGTGGGTATACCACAACAAAACATGTTCAGTGTCTCAATAAATTGGGATGTGGCCAAAGGACGTCCACTCCTCTCCTTTCTGTGACTCTTCCAGTCTCTGTATCACTGTTCCAACCTCCTGATGACACTCTGTGACCCTCTAAGCTCAGTGAACACCTCCGTCTGAGGACTTCCTGTTTGAAGCCTCCAGTGTTGAGGTGCTGCTGATCAACTGTTAGGTGTCGTCTTGGTCTCATGATGTCAGAATGTGAACAGCAGGATGAGGAGGACTGTTTAAATACCAATTCTAACTGAAGCAGGAAATGTATTGGTGGATTCATGGATCAAACCTGTTGTGAATGTTGCTGTTAAGCTTCTTGTTAGAGAACAGCAGCTGGTGCAGGAAGTACTGAGACACTGAACAGTTGGACATGTGCATTCAAAGGTTTAGAGAAGGTCACATTAAGTTCACCTGGAAAGGTTAGAATGCATTTTAGGTTCATCCTGAGACTTCACCTGAAAGCTGAATATCCCTAACTTTTAGTGAGTAGTGTAGGTTTAAAAGATCTCAAATACAGTAAACTGTATGTTGAGGCAACAATCTGAGTGGACGTGATTGTATGTATATGACCATACCAGTGTTCTTCTTATGGTCAATAAACTGACACTAAAGACTTGCACAGTGCGTATGACTGAAGTGGACATTCTTCTCGAACTCTCCCCCAGGACAAGGAAGGTGCTGACGGCGCAGGCAGAGGCCGAGAAGATCCGCTTCATTGGTGAGGCAGAAGCTGCCTCCATTGAAGCGGTGGGCAAAGCAGAGGCTGAGAAGATGAGGCTGAAAGCTGAAGCCTACCAGCAGTACGGCGATGCTGCCAAGACCGCTCTGGTCCTGGAGGCCCTGCCCAAGGTCTGTTCCACATTTAATACGTCCTATGGTCATGTTGTCCTAGCCAGTGTTGAGGCTTTGGCTCCACGCTCATCGCAGTCTTCTTTGAACAGTGTAAAACCCATTAGCAGGCTCACGGATCAGAGCTGTCTGTCAGACACACGACTTTAGCACCAAGGCTTTAGTCACATGTTAGCAAGGACCAAACGGAAGGAAAGGAATATATTCGTGTCGATCCTCACATGTTCAGAAGGAATGAGGACTGTTTTATTTGTCAGTGAATTAACAAACGGACGCTCGCTGTGTTTTAACAGATCGCCAGTAAGGTGGCGGCCCCCCTGTCCAGGACCAATGAGATTGTCATCCTGAGTGGGGAGGGCAGCCGCGTGACCGGAGAGGTGAACCGTCTGCTAGCCGAACTCCCCGTGTCCGTCAACGCCCTCACTGGGGTGGACCTGACTAAGGTGAGCCTGGTCCCGCAGTCCGAGAGGGACCTCTCCTGTGAATCTCACGTTTTACTGCGTTCTCTGCAGGGTCCGCTGTATGCCTGGCTTCTCACTATAATACTGTTGTTGCTCCATGTATTTGCTAGAAATGAGGTTTCCAGTGGAATAGAACATTAACAGCTGACCCCAGGGCACTCAATAGAGCACAAACACCCGCCAACGCTCAGCAGCTCTCCACGTTGCCAAGCTCCATCCTCCGTGCTGTTGGTTTATCATTCACATCTTCAGGGACTTTCTAACAAAACAGAACCAGCATGCAGTGCAGTTTGGGAGCAGCCTGCGAAGCCACGTGGACAGTTTTACCACCCACATATGAACACAGCAGAACAGGTGTTAACAGTCTTACAGGGTGATGATACGTCCGTGTGGTTCAGCTGCCCCAGTGCTGAAGAAAATGAATGAAAGTGATGCAGCGGCACTAGTAATGAGGAACAAAGTGGTGTAAGTCCTTTTGTTATTTCAGGTTAAAGTTCATCTGGAGGCCAGAACTGATCGCTGTAAGGTGCAGTCTAGTCTTGTTGGCCTTGATTGGCCATCAGGGGGCGCTGAAGTATAACGTGTCCTTACATCACCATGGATGCGCAGCAGTACTCACCTCGACTTTGTCTCTTCTAGTTTGATATTTTGCTCCAAAGCGGATAATTGCTGTGGCAGAGAAGTAGAAGGAGTGGCCGCAGTGAGCGAGGCTCTTACGTTTGAGTGTCTGCGTTAAAACCGCCCGCTAATCCTTCTGCCGTCTGATCCCACAGATCCCTCTGCTACAGAAGATGACCAGCCCACAGTGCCAAACAGCCATCTGATGAACCAGGGCGCAGACTCGATGCTCTGAATCTTTCAACATGTATCTGCCTCAAGCATGAAAACAGGTTTTCCAGCCTCCGACCCCTTATGCAACTGCCTTTGACCATAAACACTCGACACCAACCGAGAGGTTGTTTCTTTTTATATTTTTAAGAGGTTTTTAATTTTCTAAAGGAAGGAAAAAGCCGGGGCCTTACTTGGAAAGGACCAGCCTGTATGTTTCGTTTGTTGTTTTTAGGTTTTCTTTTGGACACGTTGATTTTTATCACTGCACTAGTTAGCCAGGATTATATGCTGCAGTCCTACAAGCCATCCCAAGCAGAGTTTTATTTTCTTCAAACTGGAAAGAGTCTAAAACATAGATCAGAGGATTGTTCTCTTCTCCAGATCCGTTTCTTTGTGTCTGACATTAGGAGGACACCACTTTCCTGTCACGTGTTATGGCATTCGTTTGCTTTGGGAGTAAAGTGTTCCCAGCGTGTGCGGCGTCATTCGTCTGCTGCTCAGAGCCCAGCTAGTGAAGCCGTAGTGAGCGTAGCGTGGGATAGGCAGCTTTCCTCTTTATTTCTTATACGTTTAACAATGTCTAACCCAGAGAACCTGATGGATTACCAAACCGCTGTTACACTTCAGGCTCACCAGATCTTCACACACTGGCTATAAGATTTACAGTGTATCACACCATCAGTGATCTCTGAATGATTACCTCACAGTATGCTGTCACATTGCCGTCTTCTCGTTCTGACGTGCAGTGCCTGTTCACCACTCAAGTGCCCAAACCTTAGGACAGTGGTTTGGCCCTAGATGGATTTATGTCAGAGTATCACTGTGTTTTACATGGCCGATGTGTAGGTGGTGTTCCCCTAACATCTGCGTATACTAACAGTAGTCTGCTCTTCACACACACACACACACACACACACACACACACACACACACACACACACACACACACACACACACACACACACACACACACACACACACACACACACACGGACGGACGGACGGATATACACGTTAAGCCAACACATAACACAAAGCCATACGTAGGCATCCAGGGCATCTCTAAGGCTTTCTTCTCTGTCAGGCTGAACCTTTCTTTATTAATCATGTAGCATGTGATAGACATTTCAGGGTCTGAGCTTTAATCCCCTTTGTTACCTCTCTCTCCCTGGTAGCCCTCCTCCTCCTCACACGTGATGGTGTCTTTCTCAGCTGTCATGTGAAGTGTTCACTCGTGCAGACTGTGTATATATTTTGTAACTTTACAGACTAACCCCACACTACTGCGTTGCACAGGTGATCGCACAGCCGGTCTGTTATGACAAAGCAGGGATGGAACGCCACCTTCGGTCAGTCCGTAGCTCATTAAGTTGGAAACGAAGCACGTGGATCAGGACGTAACCAGCACGTGGTGTCTGGGTGGTCTTCGGGTGGTTAGATGGAATGGATGCTGTTGCTTTTTCTCCTGCCGCTTGCCGATGAGCTCGGTCTAATTCCTACATGTAGTCTGTTACAATCCTTCAGCCGGTGGCGTCCGGCTGTGATGGTTGAAGTGCAACAAGTGGCACATTTCAGCCTGTCGCTGGCAGGATTAGAGCTTTACTCTTTGTGACTCTGGTGAATCCCTTTGTGAATGATCATGAACCACTTGTCAGGACTCTGTGAGCTTAAGTGTTTAGTTTTATCTCGCTGTCATTAACTTATCACACTTTTTTCAGATGGCTTGTTTGGTTTGATTAAACGCCTTGTTTCTGATTTTAACGTTAATGTTACAAAGTTCCCTCCAACCTCTAATGTGTTTCTGCAACTATTTCACCCCTGCTGTAACTGTCGGTGAAAACACTGCCTGGCTTGCAGCAAATACATTATTATTATTATTATTAGCCTGTTTATGTGACATCGTTTGAAGTATCCAGTTTTTTAGAAATTGATAAACGGGATGTAATATTGGTAATGATTCACTCAAACCTCACACATATCACATGATTGTGCGGACACTGGCCCATTTACAAACTGTTAGGATTTCTCTAGGCCAGAAAAACTAACCCAACTAATTTAGTCTGAATGAATTGTAGTTGAGAAATGGATCAGTCGACAGCTGGAGATGTTTGTTGCTCGACAGTTGATAACTTAGGATCATACTCTGCTCTGTACACAGTGCCTTTTGTTATATAATGAGGAGTTCATTCATACTCTGCAGTCTGCTGGCTGTATTAATCGTACACTTGAGTATTGATGAGACACTAACGTGGATTTAAACAAAAACTAACTTGTAGAATATGTGAATGCTAAACTTCCCCGGTGTTCAGCGAGCTCTGCCGACTCGTCCTGTTTCATGTACTCTATGACATTCTGTACGCAGATGTACACGGGAACAGAGATGTGTGTGTAGTGATCTCATGAATAGAGATGTAGTGCTGGCTAGCTTTTAAAATGTGGACCTCTGAAAGTGTCTTCACTCGTTACGTTGGCCATTATATTGTGTGCCAAACACAAATTAAATGTTTTGGTTTGCATCGACTCCAAGTGGCATTTTAGAAGAGAATGTGGTTAAAGACCAAACTCAATCGACCCACGCCTTAACTCTTGTCTTCATCTGAAACATGTCCACCTGTTGTCTGTAATTAGAATAATCTGTAATCTCATTTACTCTTATATTGTGGATTTATATCGTGGCTTCTCGTGTAACACTGGCCTGATCCAGAATGGTATTTTCAGCATGTGTTCATGTTATTCTGTGTTGTTTGCCACCCTGTAATAAATGTTATACCACCTCCTGTTGGCCTCACTGTCTGTCTGTTACAGCTTGGAGAGACTTAACCGCCTGCACGCAAGGAAGAAAAGGAAGAAAAACACTTTTGGACCATTAGCATGGTCATTAGCAGAGGTCAGAGGTCAGAGGTCAGAGGTCTGGGTGCTGCTGAGACAAACCTCAAGATGTCCTATTTAATGAGTATTACTAAGGGTTATTAAAGGGCTGTACTGAGTCGTGTTGTAGGTACACTATATAAGGAAGTGAGCCCTGAATGCATCATGTGTCATTACACACTTAACATGCTGGTCAAGCCTTAAGCCCCTTTTCCTGGTGTAGGTGACCCCATTAGCAAACATTTAGAAATATCTCAAGTCTCTGCAACGGCTGACAAAAGTGAATAGTAGAATATTGTGTGTTCTTGTGCTCTTATATCTCAATCTGTCACAACATCGGTTGTAAAACATGTTGCCAAAGGGCTGCAGCTGAAGATTAGCCAGCTGACTAGCACCGGCACCTTTACAGTCACGCTGATGAATGAGTGTGTGTTGCCCTATTAAATAAAAAAGAGACCAGTCTGCCTCTCTTGTCCTCCAGTAGCTGATGTGGACGGTTCGTACTCACAGAACACTGACGGAGGACACCGGTACTGCAGAGATAAACTCCAGCACCACGGAAGTAAAAAGACAACAACCATGAAAGTACCAGCACCTTTCTTCATGTTAACATAGTAGAACATGTTGTTTTAACATAATAATAATAATGAAACTGTGATTACAATAAAAGCAGACACGATCATTATTGTGGAGTTTCTTGTCTTTGTTTAAGTGATTTTCTCTGATTTAACATTTACTAATGAGTGTCCCTGCCTTCACCTGCTACACACCTGACACTTCATTCAGAAAACACTGCGGCCGGTACACATGTTCCATCGTGCAGTTTGTTTGTTGTTTTGACCTGGACAACTAAGATCCTTTAGTGAATCCATCCACGATACACAAAAATTCACAAGTAAAAGTTCGGCATGTGAAGTCCTATTTAAGTGACACTACATAAGCATTCGGCAGTACACTGTCCATGACATTATCATTGTTGGCTTGTGAACTATGTGTAAGCAGTCCAACCTCTGGGCTTGTGTTCATTTTTCAGATTTTTCTTTATAAGAGGTCACATTGTTGGAAAACACTGCTTTCATCCGTAACACTGTGTTGTATTCTATAAGTTATTCTTTATACAAATCTTAATCTTAGACGTGACTAGTAATTATAGTTGTCAGGTGACTGTAGTGGATTAAAAAGTACAGTGTTCCCTCGGGGGTGTGCTGGAGTAAAAGCACAAAGTAAGTGGACACACTGAAGTCATTAGGGTCATTAACTTCTTGGTAGTTATGTTCAGACCCTTTAAGACCCGAGGCCACACGGCTGTGATGGAGGCCTTCCTGCAGGACACAGTCTCCGCTTCTTTAATCGAAAGTGATGCGGCTCACGTTCATTCTGAGCAGATGTTTCAGACATGAACATTACCTCCGTGACGATGAAGGCATTCTATTCTATTCTAGTGACACGTGGGTAATAAAAGTTCAAAGGGGGCAAAAAAAGAAAGTGTCACTCAACAGAAGAAGCCTGTCACACCGTCTCCTCCTGTTCTGCCTCCACTATTAACTAGCTCATTTCCACACACACTGGATTCTGCACTGATCTGTTTCTTACTAAGTTTAAGAGAAAACCTTTCCCAAACAAACAGTTTGGTCAACCCTGACACCTTCCCCCTGATTACTGTGGATAGAGCTGTCTTCGATAGAGCCCCCCCCCTCTGCCTCTGCATGTGGAGAACAAACAACTTATCTATGAGTGCAAATGGAAATGTGGAGAAAAAGTGGAGTGTTTCTGCAGCAGATAAACACTCGGAGTGAAACCAAACCACCCAGATAGTCCTACCTTCCTTCTTTATCTGCACCCACAGGAGGCAGGAGGACCTCTCACGCCCCGGCCGGGGTCCCACGCCCCAACTAGGCTGTGTGTTACCATGGCAACCGCAGTGTTCCCACCCGACCAGGACCCTCCTGAAGAACATGTCCAGCGGTCCAGCATCCAGAGACACAGACACAGACACTGATCTGACCCCCCCCGTGGGTTTACACTAACCGTGATAAATGAACCTGACCTCAGAGCGGGGGTGTAGTGGGAGCTGGAGATATGAATGCACTGTGAATACTTCTGTGTTAATGACTTGGTTTTGGAGCACCTGCTACATTCACCAGCGCCTCTTAAGAAGTCACAATATTCAGTACCTGAGGGAGGGGTGGCTGCTTTGTGTATATGCTGCACTACATGACTCTGATCTTTAAGGCAATCAGCAATTTTAGGATTTGAACTCAATGAGTCCAGAAGGCGAATTTACAAAGCTGCTTTTTTTTTTTTCTTTCCAGGACGTAGACAAACTGTGGAGGATTAAAGAGAAACTGCAGCAGACCACCACCAGCTGCCCTGCTGCAGTCTGGGCATAAGAAGATGCTGTCGATGTGTCTGTGTGACACATCTAATAAAAAACACATCTCAGCGCCGCCTCATATCCTGGAATCTAAAACTAAGTCAGATAACATGACATCAGCTGACATATCGTAGGATT
Source organism: Pempheris klunzingeri (assembly GCF_042242105.1). Classification (NCBI taxonomy): domain Eukaryota; kingdom Metazoa; phylum Chordata; class Actinopteri; order Acropomatiformes; family Pempheridae; genus Pempheris; species Pempheris klunzingeri. The sequence goes on along the minus strand of NC_092025.1, from coordinate 306,143 downwards.
AAATCCAAACCCATGAAACCATCACACATACAGTGGGTACGGAAAGGATTCAGACCCCTTCACTGTTTCCACCACTGTTTCCACATTTTGTTATGTTACAGCCTTATTCCAAAATGGATTAAGTTATTTTTTTCTCTCATCAATCTACACACAATACCCCATAATGACAAAGTGAAAAAAGTTTTTTAGAAATTTTTGCAAATGTATTAAAAATAAAAAACTGAAATATCACATGTACATAAGTATTCACACCCTTTGCTGTGACACTCAAAACTGAGCTCAGGTGCATCCTGTTTCCACTGATCATCTTGACTGGAGTCCACCTGTGGTACATTCAATTGATTGGACTTGATTTGGAAAGCACACACCTGTCTATATAAGGTCCCACAGTCAGAGCAGAAACCAAGCCATGAAGTCAAAGGAACCGTCTGTAGACCTCCCACACAGGATTGTATGGAGGCACAGATCTGGGGAAGGGTACAGAAACATTTCTGCAGCACTGAAGGTCCTGAAGAGCACAGTGGCCTCCATCATTCATAAATGGAAGAAGTTCAGAACCACCAGGACTCTTCCTAGAGCTGGCCGCCCGTCCAAACTGAACAATCGGGGGAGAAGGGCCTTGGTGAGGGAGGTGACCAATAGGCACCTAAAGGACTCTCAGACCATGAGAAACAAGATTCTCTGGTCTGATGAAACCAAAATTGAACTATTTGGCCTGAATGCCAAGCGTCACGTCTGGAGGAAACCAGGCACCGCTCATCACCTGGCAAACACCATCCCTCCAGTGAAGCATGGTGGTGGCAGCATCATGCTGTGGAGATGTTTTTCAGTGGCAGGAACTGGGAGACTAGTCAGGATAGAGGGAAAGATAAATGCAGCAAAGTACAGAGACATCCTGGATGAAAACCTGCTCCAGAGCGCTCAGGATCTCAGACTGGGGCGACGGTTCACCTTCCAACAGGACAACGACCCGAAGCACACAGCCAAGATAACGAAGGAGTGGCTTCGGGACAAGTCTGTGAATGTCCTCGAGTGGCCCAGCCAGAGCCCAGACATGAACCCCATTGAACATCTCTGGAAAGACCTGAAAATAGCTGTGCAGCGACGCTCCCCATCTAACCTGACAGTGTTTGAGAGGATCTGCAGAGAAGAATGGGAAAAACACCCCAAATGCAGGTGTGCCAAGCTTGTAGCATCATACCCAAGAAGACTTGAGGCTGTAATCGCTGCCAAAGGTGCCTCAACAAAGTACTGAATAAAGGGTGTGAATACTTATGTACATGTGATATTTCAGTTTTTTATTTTTAATACATTTGCAAAAGTTTCCAAAAAACTTTTTTTCACTTTGTCATTATGGGGTATTGTGTGTAGATTGATGAGGAAAAAAAAGAATTGAATCCATTTTGGAATAAGGCTGTAACATAACAAAATGTGGAAACAGTGAAGGGGTCTGAATACTTTCCGTACCCACTGTAAATCCAAGAGCTACGGGACTCCGAGGACTTGACAGAGTTGGTGAACACGGTGAGGTGTGTTAACGCAGTGTGAGATAAAGCTCCAAGCTTTCTGCTACATGTTGAAGAAATGCTGTTTTGGCTCATTGCTGAGTTCTTTCAATTAGACGTTGACCACAGCTGAAGTGTGTGCAGCGGTTCGGACATGAAGGATGTTCATTCTGATCCATTCTAATAATCTACTATTATAAACTACTGAAAGAGGTCAACTAATGAGCTCACTGAGTGAATTAAAAGCATTAACTCACATACATTTATGCTCTGCCTCATCACTCAGCAGTGAAAAACAAAAGTCCAGTCGGGTGTAATAAGGGTGTGGGCGGCCAGGTTAGGACCAGATAAGGAAAAGTTGCCCCCGTGCCTTCTGGTCCACCCAGATGTCATCACGGTATGCTAATGAGCTGGGGGGCCTTTAAGTGTCAGAGCCCGACAAGCAGAGCAGTTAGGAGCCTGAGAAGCAGACGGGGACGCACAGCAGCCATAAGATATGAGCACATGAAGGGAAAAGTGTCTGCGAACAGCATGGAAAAGGTGAGTGTGTGACACTGGGGGGGTGGAGGATGGCTCAGTCCTAAACACACCCATCTTCTTTAGTAGAAAGAGAATTATCTTCTGACCTTTTTTCAAACAGCATCTTTACCATATGATTACCATTTTCATTGGCTGACCTTCACTGTGTGCATCTCTAATGAGCCTTTGCCTTGCAGATTACAAACACAGCAGGAACTGGCTGCTAACAGCTCTGTCTTGCGCCCTGGACAGGATATCATCTTATACTGTAAGTTTATTAAAGAGACACTACAGTATAGATGATGTACTATCCAGGGTTTCATTCCTCCTCCGGCATCACATCATTCAGCCTAAGGCACTGCCGAGGGGGGCCGTCAAACCGTTACCATTACTGAGTTTTAGTAATGGTAAGGGTTATACGGCCCTCGCTCAACATCATCAGGACCGGGGCCATGAAGAGTCAGTGATTAATGTGTTATTCATGAATGTTTGCAGATGTACTTGTGATGCATGTAAAATAAAGCTTATGGCTCCCAAACAGATGAGGACCTCGTTCTTTTTGGTAAAAGCACATCTGAAGCAGAGCTGCAGCATTCTGAACATCTTGTGTTTGAAGGATGACACCAGCTGTAGTATTTTCAGGCAGCAGTTGGCTTGTCTAAGCGGTGATCTCTGCTGCGCAACCGGCTTGTCTAATCACTGGGAAGCAGCCGTTGCAGAGAGCAGGGAGAGCTTGAGGGGCTGACACAGCTTCTGTGAGACATTCAAGCCCCCCCCCCTCTCTCTCCCTCCATCTTCACCCCACCACCCTCCGACCCCCACCCCCCCATCGCCCTTGCTTTAGGCCACTAGCTGGTTATTCATCAAGATGCCCCGGATAGAGTAACCGTGGAGTTAACTCACAGGCAGCAGGAATGAATCCAATCACCGTTATCTGACCCATTTTAGCATCAGGTTAGTGCTCCATTTTGCCATCCATTAGGGAGACAATTCAGCCCTCGGGGGCAGAGCTGGGCTTTATAAGAGCCAGAAAAGCAGAGTGAGGAGGAGAGGGAAAAAGGCAAGAAAGCAGCAGAACAAAAAGTGATAGTCGCTGGGACGGATGGCCACACTTCAAAGGCAGTGGAGGCTAAAGTGATGTGGGAGTGGAGGGAACAGGGGCGGATGGTACGTCAGGGACATTTGAGTGAACATGACTGTGCAGGTTCCGCTAGCAGAGTAGCGCCCGCCAAGTAAAAAGCTCTGAAAGCCAAAGATAAACCATCGGCCTTTTCACAGCTCGCCAAGTGTGCTCTTCCACGAACACACTGTCAAACTTGTGTCAAAACAGCCATTTGATGTCATGTTTGCTGCCTGAAATATATCTTCTTCAAATAAATTCCAGTAATTCACTGCAGCTTGTGTAAGCTTCTTTTAATTGACATACTTACTCCACTTGACTGAGGCAGATACGTCAAATGTCCTCAGAGTCGGGGCTCTCCGACCGCTTTCCACTTCGAGCATCATATAGGTCACATTTCTAATAATGTCTTACAAGACAGCACTGAAAGGATGCTGCTGGTGCACAAAGAAGCAAACGTCTAAATTTAGAGTACAATAATTTCTTCCTTCAAACAGGCACCGTCTCAGTGGGAGCTCAGGGACCGAGGATATGTGTCACCTCACAGCTCCAGCTCAGACTCATGATGAGATCTTATCCTGTGTTCCACTCTTCAGGTCGGTCCCTTGGAGAGTAGAAATACAAGCCCAGCAGGGTGCGCTTCCACCTCTTCACCTCTTCACCACCGAGGTCCTTCCATCCCCTTCACTTCCTCAGCTTCACCGACAGCTTCAGCTTGACGTCCCTCAGGAAGACGCGGCTCAGGTCCTCGCCCGCCTCTCGGGCGATCTGTGCCACCATCTGGCCAGCTGCGCCGATCGCCATTTTCTGCAGACGCAAGAAATACGGAAACATGAGGTGCCAGGGAATAGGTTCCTCAATACTGATATTGAGGAATGATATCCACCATGTATTTACTCTCTGTCACCACAAACACAAGCTAAAATACTTGTGACTGTCAAGTGTTTTCTCCAAACTGAAGGAGCGATGTGATTACAGGAATATCTGAGCAGAAATAACATTATTATTAAATAATAACATTTTTAATATAAGATGCTTTTAGTCCATTTTCTTGTAGTGATTTCTAATTCCACCTATGAACTGTACATTTAGATCTCAGTCATCTAAAGGACCCCATTGGCCGTCAAAATAAATGAATGAATAAATTCATATCTAGTCCAAAAAACTGGACAGTTCTTTGGTCAGAGTTCTTCCCGACCTACATTCCTGTGTTGTTAAAGGAGCCTGTGAGCCTGAGCCTCTCCTCGGAGGTCACTGGCCTTGAAACGCTTCAGGAAGACAGATGTAGCTTCAAATATTCTTTGCCATTAAATATGCATGGTTTCAGAAAGGCTGCTCAAATATTTACAGGTTAAAAACACAAGGAAAAAGGAATCTGGCGGTGCGGGGGAACAACTAATGAATAACAGAGGCCATCAGAGAGGCTACAGGTGGAGGGAAAGACTCCACGTCCACCACGGCCATCTTCAATTAGTCTGGGAGATTTCAAACTGGTGTTTCTTACAAAGCACTTCACATTCCATCTAAGCACTGTAAATACGACCTGTGTAACAGGAGGAAGCGTTCATCTACGGCACAGAGCGAGTCTACTGATGAGTCCAACCCTTTATTTAGCTCACAAAGCGCAGAGAGCACTTACCTTGTGAGATTCTTTCTTGACATAAAGCTTCACAGAAACGTCGAGCTCACCGTTTTCTCCATCTTGCCAGAGTTCAACAACCTGAAAACAGAAGCATTCACATGGCTGCACAGAACAAAGCACAGAGCCAGCAGGTGGAGGCTGGGGCCGAGAGCTGCATCAGAGCACGGCGGTCAAAGTGAAAAGACGGGCTTTAAATAAGCCAGAGGGCGTGTAGGGCGTGTAGTCACTGGGCTGAGAGCAGAAGTGGCTCACTGGTCACCTGTGTCACTGAATAGGGCACTTCCTGGGGCAGATACTCCAGAAGCTTCTCTCTGACGATGTTGGTGCAGACGTCCTCTGGACTCTGGTCGGTCAGGACCTCACTGTGGTACTGCCACGACCCGGGCTTGGCCGCGACCATGAAGTAGCTCTAGATATGAAAGACAAAACAAAAACTAATTCATCCAAAACTAAATAATGAGAACTACAGCTATCCTGTAAAACACTTTAAAAGATGTTGTATGTACTAAAGGCTGATTACGTGCAGAGGAGGAAAAGCTCCTCGGTTAGTGTAGCACTCATTTAGTTTGACTGTGGGACGGCTCCTTCTAGTTTAATATTGTGTTCAGAATGATGGAAGGCGTACCTTCAGTGTGTCCACGTCCCGTCTGTCCACGGAGGAGAGCATGAAGACGTCCTTGAAGTGAGGCCAGCCCCGCTGGCTCCTCAGCACCTTCAGCTGCTCTCTGCTCAGCGCAGACTGTGGCTCCGCGCTGCCCTCCGGCCCGGCTGTGGCCTCATCAAGCGGTAACTCGGAGTTCCTCTCTGGCCTCTTTTCAGCCCACGGAGGCTTGATGACCGGTCTGACCTGCATTCTGCACCCGTTCACCATCCCGCACGTCAGCACCGCTGTGACATCCAGCAGCCTGTCCTTAGCCTTGACCAGGTCTACCTTTAAAACAGAGGAGCACCAGAGAACACACCTGTAAGTCTCTTCAGCACAGGCGAACAGTTCTTTGAATGCTTGGTGTTGTTCTATAATTCTCATATTGTCAACAGATCCCGTGAAAAGACCCAAACCAACAATGGTGTGATCCTACTGACAAGCATCACGAAGAGCACGGTCACTCTTAAAACACCACCAGTGGATGACACGTCTCTAAGACACCTTCACTATAAGACAGTTTACCGGAAGCTACAGCACCCTGCTGCTTTGGGAAATTATTTAGGCTTCTGAAAGAAAACCACATTCTATAGCTATGACCTGCTTGTTAAGGTTTACGTCTTGGGGCTGAGTGCCGTAGTCACTCTTGATCTCTTCGTGGCACAAATACTGAAACTTGGAAACCTCGTCATTTTATCTAAGTCTACATTCTGATCAGACAAGAACCGTCCTCGGGTAGATCAAAGAGATTTATGACAGGAATGCATCACATCACTGTAAATGTCTTATCGACCAATTCGCTTTAAATGCAGAACTAACGATGAGTGTTTGTTGGTGTGAAGGATGCCTGGTGCCGGTGTAACCTAAATACCTTATTGAGCACCAGCACTGCGGGGATACCAGGGTGCTGGGCCAGGCACTTGAGCACCTCGAAGTCAAGGCCCCTGCGCATCCATCTGTCCGACACATCCACCATGACGACCACTGAGAACGGACACGGTGAAACCTTGAAACGCATCACGGCACTGCACTCTTAACGTTAAATCTGTTAGAGGACAGCACTGCAGCTCAGGGTGAACTAACCAAAGGCTCAGAGTAACTTGGTATCATACTTAGGTCTGCTTCTTTGACTGTGTTCCAGGGATCCAACAGCAGAGACTTCTCCAGGTGGTGTCTGTGGAAACAGTCCACTCACATATCAACACTGTCCTATTACACTGCATGCAGACTACACACTTTGACCGGTATCAGCTAAGAGAAAAAGAAAAGCACCTTTTGACCTTTGACACAGTGGTGAGTCCAGGAGTGTCCAGTAAAATCTGGAGGGAAAAAAGGACACACCCGTGAATTGAGTAGAACAAGATCCTCCAATTAGAAGCGAAGGGGCATGAAGAAGCTCTTACTATCTGAGTATCGTTCTCCGTTAGGACGCCCAGTGAACGTGACCGTGTAGTGTGCACCTTCTTGGACACAGCAAACACCTTCAAGAGAGAATCATTGACTTCATGAGTAGGGCAGATCATTACAGTGTGTTGGTTTCAGAAGGGAGACAGTTTAGACAAAGACCTTTCTGCCAAGGAGCTGATTGGACAGTGTGGACTTCCCAACATTTGGGGCACCTATCATGGCCACTTTCAGCACTTTGGAGTTGTCGGGCTGATCTGGATGTCTCAGCAACAAGGATAACTGTTCACCTGAAAACACAGAAACAAAATGAATCATCAGGCAGACAATACAAGTTACATGACAGCGGGAAAAAAAGGAAGCAGAGCATCAGATTGGCAGGTTGACGTCAGCATGACTGGGAATGAAGCTGGGCCAGAGCGATCAGATGAGTTTAGGGGTGTAAATGTCAGATTACCGCTGTCCGGTGGCACTGAGGCCGGAAGGCGACCAAGGCTGCCGTCCGCCTCTGCCGGTTTGCCTTTTATCAGTCTGTTGAGAAACGCCTCCGATGTAATACAACAAGCAGGAGTGAAGATGAATCCGTTCCTCCCTCCTCGGCTGCAGGCGGCGTTTCCTGCAAAGACATCAACACCTCCATTACCTTGGTCCCAGAAGAGCTGCCTGTTAATATGACTCAGTAGGAAACAACCAGCTCAGAAGCTCCTCCTGTTATTCAGTAAGTGTGAGAGCAGCTGAGCTGTTGTCTCCTCATGTCAGGTGAGCTCTTCTTCAGCACCTCCTCATCTCTTACACCTCCAGACTAAACCAGCATGGAGTGGCTGAACTACTGCAGGACTGTAGCTCACCCCCACGGGTCCTCAGGACAGGTGCCCCCCGTCCCTCACAGAAAAACAGTTATCCTTGTCAACTATCCAACACGGGAGGTGTCCTGCTTCACTGCAGAGGACTGTGGACACAACGCGTTACGGAGGGGGGGGGGGGGGGTTACAGGGTCAAGTATCGGTATCTGAGTGTTTTGGTCCAAAGGGACAGAGAACCCCCCCCCCCCAGGTGCCAGGGTGTGTGTGTCCTGTCTACAGGAGCTGCCGCAGGTCACTGAAGGCATCACGAGCTAGACACAGCAGACAGACAGGCAGACAGACAGACAGACAGACAGACAGACAGACAGACAGACAGACAGACAGACATGGAGGGACTGACCCGCTGAGAGCAGCCATGACGCACTTTGCTGCCGGGAGGAGGCCGCGGCCCGCCCGGAGAGGGTTCGGGTTAGGAGCCGAGCGCACACCCTGAGAGCCATGGAGCTCGGCCCGGGTCCCCGGTCCGGCCGACAGGACGGGGTGTTTCTGTTCAGAGGGGGGCGGCCTGTGTACACTGACACTGCCTACAGGGTGACACCATGCTGCTCTGACCGAAGAGGACCGTGTTCCGCTGTGAAGAGGGTCCTGGCTGAGGTCTGGCTCCGCGCTGCACCGCCCCCTGGCGGCCGGCGCGTGCGCTGCACAATGTCCCCCCCCCCCCCATCAGCTGCAGGGCTCACTGGGGTCTGAGAGAGGAGGCCCTCAGAGCTTTACAGGGCAAACACAGGTGGGTTTGGTCGAGGGGTGAAATGCTCTTGTTTGACGTGCGTGTCGTTATCGAGGGCTGCTGCAGCAGGATGAGCTTCATCCCTGATTCTAAAATGACAGCATAGCATGAGAGCAAAACACCAGGGAAACAAAGAAAACGAGAGCTAAGGGATGCGATGCAAGATAGTTCAATATGTGGGAACTGCAGTGAGTAGAGAGAGCAAACCATTCAGCGCTATGTAAAATGTAAAATGATGACAATATTTGACATTAATATGTAAATCATTCTGAAGGCACGTGTCATTGTGCTGCTGACCCTCTGCAGCTCCCAGAGGGTCAGCCTCCCTGTTTGGAGCCACCTGTCTGCAGCAGGTAGGACATTCACAGGCTAATATCAGCCAAAGGCAGCTTCGGATCAGCTCATCACAATGCACAAACATATCTGCCGACATGAGCAACTCTCAGTTTAAAATGGATGACGGCGCTCAAAGGATCTTTTGGCTCGGCTGATATCCTCTAGATTACTTTGTGAGCAATGGTGCACCCATACAACTACAAATCAGTCAGCGCTGTGCAGACTTTTCTTTCCCTCTTGTCCCTTGAGTACACGAAACAGAGCTCATCCCTGAGGGTGCTTGAAGCACAGTTGTGACAATGCTGTCGAGGATAAATCAGGCATCCATGCTTAAAGCAATATGCCAACCTGTGGAAAACACTGCATGCTCACACAGTCGCACCCTGTGTGGCAACGAATTCACAACGACAAGATGATATAACGACCTGATAACCACGAACCTGTGAGGTTAATCATCAGACTAAAAGGACGAGGTTTGCGTATTGATTGATTACTGTAACATGTTGTTTTCATTCTGTGTGGCAGAGCCAGGCAGAGCAGATGTCTCCCCATAGTCCATCAAACACGCCGGCTGTTTGTTAGTCCTCGAGGACTTGCTCGGGGCGGAACAAACACCTCCACTGGGGAGGATGATGAAGGATATCAGGTAGCTCACAATCTGTCATCATCTAACTCTAAAAGCTCAGCAGCAATGGAAGGGCAACAAAAATGGAGCTTTTAGCAGACACTTACTGCCGAATTCCAATTGAACCAGAAACCAAAAGGATATTTGAGGATCAGTAATGTTTGAACTTTCTCTCTGTCTGCCTCCCTCCCACTCTCTCTCCCTCTCACATTCATTCAAGGCCCTTTCTCCCTCCGGGCTTTCCTCACATGGCCACTTCACGTGGGAGTGTATCAGAGTTCTTTCTATGACTGCATTAACTTTGGCCTTCAGAAAGAGCTCTCTCCCTCTCTACAAAAAAAGACAAAAAGGCTTCGCCTGCAGACCATTTAATCATAAGCTGTAGCCCACTTTGCCACTTGAAGTGCACTTGCCAATGAGATTCAGCACGGTGTGATGGAAATCCTCCCTCTGCTGCCGCACTTCACTGTGCTGTTGATTCCTAATCGTTTTCTGTAATTCTACAGAAACACTTTGTATTGATAATGAAAAGGTCAAGTGTCCCTTTAAATGTCACATTTCTCTGCAGCTGAACCAGGTGATGTCAGACACAGACTTTGTGCCACGTCAGGTTTCGCTCTGGCAACCTCTCTTGATGATTTGCTAATGACGCTAGCTGGGATTAGATGTGAAATAACTGGCAGCTCCTGCACTAATAGGAGGGTCTTGCTGCTCATGAGGAATAACAAAGTTCACGGAATAATAAGCACGAGCCATGGGGCATATCAACAAGGAGCAGAGGTGGGGGGAAAAAAACCAATCTGTCAGTGCGTCAGAGCATCCATCACTCCATCACCGCTGATTGCAGTGAGAGGCGTGATGCTGCACAGCTGGCTGACTGTCTAGAAAACAGCCGCTCCTGAACTTTGTCATGCTGAGAACTCCAGCGCAGATAGCCTATTTGTGAAGGATCCCACAGATTAATGAATGGATGGATGGATTTCCACATTTGATAAATGAGAAAGCAGTGAGATTTAACTATTGCGCCGTACGTGAAGCCCTGAAGGTCCCCCAAGGTCCCTCGACTCAGCAATCACTGCTCCATACGTCCTTGCGCACACTGCTTTTTAAAAGAGGTGATTTGGCTCCCAAACTACCCATATAGGTCACACTGATGCTATGATTGTACAGTCTCTCTCTCAGTGGGGGAGATAAAGGAAAGAAAAAAAACTTTTATTCATTCTGGAGTTGCAATCGATGTGACTTGTCTGTGAAGTGGATCAATAATGCCCCTCTTTGAAATCATCAATCACGTCAGTAGTGAATTTAAAAAGCGTAATTAGGAACAGCGTTCTTAAGCATCCTGTATTGACGTCTTCTTTGGTATGGAGAAAGACACCATTCTGCATCATTAACTTTGTATTATTGCCTGATGGAGCCTGCTGCTGCTGCTTCCCCACCTGCTGAACCCAGAGCGCTGAGTGTGATTGGGCTTTCACACCAAATTCTCCCCTCTTTCACTTGCTGATGGGGGAAGTGAAGCTTGCAGGCCTAAATTGGCTGGAGTATTGTTGTAAGCCCAGTCTGCATGGGAACCCAGGCCACGGAGTCATCCCTCACAATGCTTTATATCAGAAATGTTTGTGGAGTTGAACATGTGTAATTTCCCCTCTAATCAGCTCATTTGATTACTTGTGTGCAGGTTCTAACCTGGCGTGACGTTACACGGCCACGAGCACAAGTTCTCCGGCATTCCCATAACTTGCCACAGTCTTCAGTGTTGTCCATCTGTCTCTCTCTGGTAATAAAATGGTATCAATACTGTGGAGAGGGCAGGTGGGCGGTTGTAATGGAGTAATTTATTTTAGTTGTCACAGAAATATAAGTCTTTGATTAGGGAGCTATACACACCAGGCTACACAAATAGAACCTTTCATCAAATCACAAAGCATGTGACACTATTGACCGTGGAGTCTTTTCACCGGGTTTCATCTTCCACAACAAGATTCATAACACGATGTGTGAAGAGCACAAAGATGCAAAATGCGAGGGTAATACAGCTCAAGGCAGATCTTGTGCCACTTTACCAGAGGAGGACCACGTTTGGGCCAATAAAATGCATGAACATGTTGTAGTTGTGGAGGGAACGATTTTTTTTTTTGGTGATTGTGATTGTGTGAGAAATTTGATAAATCCTCAACGCCGGTTAGGTGGCTTGTCACGGTCGTAGAGCAGAGCTATAGCGCAGTATTTCAGTGACCAGTGTACAGGCGACATTTGGCTTGTTGTTCAAAACATAATACAAAGGAAAAGGTGACCTTCACTGGTAATACTTTCGGAACAACAAGCCTGATAAAATCTGGAAAACCTGAATAAATGAGTGTGGGATGAATGCAGGTGCTTCCGTACAGGGCACCATCATGGCTCACCGACTGGTTTGATGAGTATGAAAATGAAGTGAATCAGACGCCCCGGCCTGCACAGACACCAGATCTCATACCAGCTGTACACCTACGGGAGATTTTGGGGCAACACGTTTGAGAAAACTGTCCACTATCATCAACAAAACTCAAATCATGTGGGAGAGTTGAAGCCAAGGAGCAGTGCAGCTGCTCCTTAGAGATGTTTAGCTGTTTTTCCTCTTAAATGCTGCATTATCTCCGTACTACAGCCCAGCACTCTCATCTAGGGTGAGAAGGGATGACTGTCCTGTTCCGTGCACCTGTGTGTGAATGATGAGGGAAACACAACAGGGGTGCAGTGATTGATCTGGACTAAATCAACAGTTCTGACATTTATCAGGTGAACTGAGTCTAATGAAATGTCAACTAAAATGTGCTTTTTTTAAAAAAAACTATATATTGTAGAATTTGTCCCAGGTTTTGGTTGTTGATATTACAGTCACATTCAGTTGTGGAGAAGGTAGTCAGGTCCTTACAATCCACCACAATACACATATACTCATTTACAAGTAATAGATTTTGATTTTGCTCAACTGAAAGTGAGGAAACGTTGAAAGTACTGAAAGTATCAAAACTAAATTATTCAGCATTCATTATCCAGAAAGACATAATGATGTTCCTCTTCTTTTTCTAACCGCTGCAGCAACACGCAAACTGTTTGGTAGTTTAATCGTTCAGATAATGAAATAACAACGCCTCATATTTTATAAGCTGATTATTTGTTTTGCTATGTCAGCTGTCAAATAAGTGTAGTGGGGTAAACATTACAACATTCCCATTTTGAAGTGTAGATCGTGGTAGTAGCATAAAGTAGAAACAGTCAAGTGCCTATGGATCCGTTTCCCTGAATACATTTAGTTATTTTCCACCTGATGTAACTATTATTTTATATATTACAGGCTGTGGTGCCTCTGCCTACAGAGTGTGTTAACCAAAGGCAGATGATGAGGGACAGCCACACAAGGGTTTACATATTTTGGGGTATTATACATTAACATCTAATTTGTCTTATTTCCCTAATTTCTCCCTTCACGTGGCAAACTTCTGTGGAAAGCCAAAAGGGTCACAATTCATCACAATTTCCACAGTTATTGATGTAATTACTAACCAGGGCCACCCAACGTTTAGAGGCATCATTATCAGGCATTACATAAACGCTGACTGCCACTGTTCATGTAATGAGAAATGAAGTTGTTCTTCCAGAGTTAAATTGAAAGTGTCACCTGTAACCTGAGGCAGCACGGTTAGGTGGTCAGCACTGTTGCCTCACAGCAAGAAGGTTCCAGGTCTGAATCCAGGTTTGAACCTGGGGTCTTTCTCTGTGTGGAGTTTGCATGTTCGACCCGTGCCTGCGTGGGTTCTCTCCGGGTTCTCCGGCTTCCTCCCACAGTCCAAAGACATGCAGGTTAATTGGTGACTCTAAATTGCCTGTAGGTGGGAGTGTGAGTGGTTGTCTGTCTCTGTGTGTGGCCCTGTGGTTGGCTGGCGACCAGTCCTGGGTGTACCCCGGCTGTCGCCCGAAGTCAGCTGGGATTGGCTCCAGCTCCCCCGCGACCCTGACGGATAAACGGTGTAGATAATGAATGGATGGATCTGTAATCTGTCTGCAAAATAGTGTATATGATTGTGAGGTTTTCATAGCTATGAATATCTAATGTTTTCAACCCTATATTTTCCAAACACTAACTTAAAGTACATAAGTTTTTCTTTCAAAGTTTTGAACTACTGTCTCACTGTTGTTTAAAGTTTATCAATCGAGAAAACTCTTGGACAGTTTGTTTCTTAGGATATAAATTGATTAGTTATTTTCAGGGAGATTTATCTCTCAATCAAGTGACCATCTCCGCACTCTCACATTGTCTCACATGGTCTGGGCAGGAGATGAAGTGTCCACTACACGATAAAGCCACGGGCATTAAAACAATGACTACATAACACCATGCACCATGTAACTCCGTTCAGATTGGTGTTTCTAGTGACTTCTGACGCCGTGGACGTTGTGCCGGATTGTGACCCCTTCGGCTCTCCATAGAGCGCAGCCCCCGGACTGTCCCTTTAAATCGCTCGGCCGTCCTGCGCAGCGCTCGGCGCAGTCTGGAACGGACCCGGGCACTGCGCATGCGCCGGAAGTTGCTGCCGCAGACAGCAGCAGTGATTCGGCAGCGCAGGGCAACGGGAGAAAATCTGTCCGTTTTAAACCATGGCGACGTACTAAACGATGCCTTTCGCAGAGGTAAACGGAGAGTAAGTAGTCGCTTCTTGATAACACGCCTGCCGCCCGAGGCTGTGTGGCATCCGGGCAAATTGTGGCGTAAATGTTGGGGCAGCTCGAGGAGGCAACAATGGGACTGTGTATGTTTGAGACTGGCTGGCTAGGTTAGCTAGCCAGGAGCCTGGCCAGTCAGCTGGCACACTGACTGGCAACATGCAGGCTCACGGCTCCTCTGCTGCTCCCCTGTGTTGTCTGTCTGTCTGTGTGTCTGCCTGCCTGTCTGCCTGCCTGCCTGTCTGCCTGTCTGTCTGTCTGTCTGTCTGTCTGTCTGACTGTCTGCCTGCTCCACGGAGCCCCGGTGGGTTCCGTCCGGCTTGCTGAAAGCCGCCGTGAAGTGAGTGAAGCGGGGCTGGTGCTGCTGGCTGGGCTGCTCAGCTAGCCTCAGTTGTTTTTTGCAATGTGACAACAAGCAGAGAGGATAAAGTAGAGATAAAGTAGATCCCTGCCAGATCTCTGCCAGATCACCACCACGAGCACATGACCGTGATGCAGCCAGTTTTATGGCACCTGTCAGGAGGAAGGAGGAGAGAGGCTGTCAGGGTAGCTGTCACTGGGGGCTGTCTGTCCGGTCTGCTGCTGAGGACACCGAGCACAGTCCCTCATCCCTCCCCAGCCTCTCACAGCAGAGTCCCCCCCCCCATGTGACGGCAGAGGGAGAGCAGTGCCTCCACCTGCACAGGCAAGTGTTAAAGGTGATAACAAAAGGTTGACGTCACCGGGCTCATCCTGATCCTGCCGCACAACCCCGACCGCTGGGGGGGTGGAGGAGGAGTAGTTTCACAGGGAGGGAGGGAGGGAGAGAGGGAGGGAGGGAGATAGAGGGCTTTCTTTGCCACACCGTCTAATGCTTCGTGTCTGGGAGGATCAGGGTCCATCTCTGATCACATGTCGGGTGTCCTGAGGGCCCTCCTAACTAATGGGATCCTATCGATGCCCCCCCCCACCGAGCCCGGTGTCCGCACGGCGGAATGCTAGTGTCCGTGAGGTGTGAGCTGTGTCCCGGAGCTGGACGGAGCCGGACGGAGCAGCACGGACTTGCTCTGCTCATGGTAAGACCAGAGAGCTGTGACATGTCGTGCACAGATTAGAAACACTTTGTCTACCTTTGCATGGCCATCTCAGTGTGATGAATTCTTTTGGAACAAAGCCATGAAGTTGCTCCTCTTGCCCCCACAGTGGGGACTGCTCGGTCTGAGGATGTGCTCCGTGATGCCCGCTGCCTCACATCACTTGCCCAAAAGTGCAGTTTTGCAATGTAGCTTTCTTCCCCTACATTTTCCAAAGAGCAGATAATTGAATCTCAGACCTTGTTGTCTGGGAAACTCGGGCCCCTAGACTCTGTGCAATTATCGTGTAGAAGGAACCCTTTTTGCATCGGGGTGCTATGTTTCCCAGCACAATGGAGATTAATTAGGTCTGAGAAACAAATGACTGTAAGGCCTCTCCCCATCTGTAACACGCAGGTCGCCTCTAATGACAGCAGTCTGACGGAAAGCAGAGAGGGAAATGGTGATGCAAAGGCTAACTATATAGATTACGCAGTAGTTTGTGGCGTGTTAAGTAAAAGTTTGACTTTGGTGTGTGCTCTTGAACACGTATTTGCTTCCGTTTAAGTCTGAAAGTTGTTTGTGTGTGTTTGCCCGTACTTGTAACAGCAGCAGATGAGCCTGAATGTCAGGGGGGGCACCTGGTTCATTAGTTCATGTCACGCTGGTCAGCATTGTAGAAAATTACAGCGTTCCGCCAAATTGAAATACCACTTGAATGCATGTGTTAATTAGATCTCTGTGTGGCTTTTCAAAGTGTCCTCCTCCTCCTCCTCCTCCTCCTCCTCCTCCTCCTCTGCCCATGAGTCATGTGCTGACTCTTTGACCTGTCACCACAAACCCTGAGCCTTTGCTGAGGGCAAACTGACAGGAAAGCAAGTTTGCCTTGTTTTTTTTCTAGGCAACCTCTGACAAATATATTGTAGAGTATTGATCTACAGCGCAGGCAGAGGAGGGTCATTTCCTCTGAACACTTGTGTGCCATCTCCCCGTTAACAGTTGCCTTTAAACGAGGTTAAACTATGTGCAGAACGTAACACACCTACGTATTTAAGCGTACTCTAGTGGAAGCTGTACAGTAGTGAGTAGAGTACAGGGTGAATGTGATATGCACACCCACACAGTTTCCCAACCTCACTGTTTCAAACTTTCCTCTAGTTAGCAAATGGCAAAGCAGATATTGGCCAGCGAGCGCCTTACGCTGAAACCCGGATGTTTTGTGTTGCATTAGGTTCTCCACGTGACGGCCAAACAGCCCGATTCCCAACATTAGGCTCGTCTCAGACAGCAGCAATAAGAGGATAACATCAAAGCTGTGCTGTATTTCTAAGAGACTTCAGAGCAAGACTATGAATAACAGATCAGAAGGTACAAAGAGTGAACCAGAGAACTTGAGCAGCTTTTATGTTTCAGCTGTTGTTGGGATTCACAGGGAGCTCATTAAAATACATTGATTAGTAACAGTCCCGATTCTGTGATTGTTGACTGTGAAATGGCTCGGCTAACCAGCGTGTTTTTGATGCAATGATTTTCTGTGCTGGAATGAGCCACTTGGCTCACGCTCATTTTGGTTTATTCAAAGCCAGTCATTTGATGGAGCGTTTTAGAGACGGCACTTGAATTGGAAATGTGTAACTGTACGCTCTTCCCAATGCAATACATTTGTGCCTTTCATAATCCAGCGGGGGGGCTGTGTATGTTGAATCTCTTGCAGGTGTTGTCTGTGAATTTTATGTGCATAGCAGATTATTCTCACCCCAGTCGTTTTAGATGAGCAGCATTTGTTGAATATCATCCATTTTCTGCCCCCTGCGCCGGACGGCAGGGCAGAGATTTCCCATGTACCAGTGAACTGCCAGCCGGCTCCACCTTTCAGTCCTCCAGTCACCAGGGCAGCTGTCAGCCCGCACTCACCCCCTCGGCCCCCCCACCACTCGGAGAGACTTTCTGTGAGGCCAGCCGATGTCTTCTCCGCCGTGTGAGTCTGGTTTCAGACGGGGAGCAGATGTTTGGTAGCCTTTGTGTGAGTGGGCAAAGTCAGGAGACCCCGTGTGAGGGTCAAACGCAGGTCAGACGCTGGGAGAAAAGAACTGTGGCTACATGATACATCCAGATCAGGTGTTTAGGACATCATGGGCGACTTCTGAATACCTGTGAGAACAAGGCGCTGACCTGCAGGGCTCAGGCTGTGGGTCAGCTGTTACGTGGTATTTAGTTTGCTTCACATGAGTTGTTTTATGTTGTGCCAGATGACTTCAGGCGATAGGCCTGATTTGAAGATACACTTTGTGTCTTTGTTTGCTACATTTTTGTGCTCTTCATGACTTTTTTTGTGTGATTTGCATGTTAGCCGGCAGGTCCAATTATGGCAAAAAGCGCTGCTCTTGGTGGGTAGTTTGCGTAATCAGCAAACCCGAGGCCTTAAGCCAGGGCTCGCTGCGACCTGATGTTACAAACACCAAGACCACAGGGCCCTCTGAAATTGTTGTGTCTTCAGCTTGAGGGCAATCTGGAAAAAATCTCAGCCTCCCGGTGACATTCACGGCAAAAACAGCAGTCACGGCAGCGGGAGGAACGAGGCTTGGTTCAGGACGGCGTCCGTCTGATCGGGCTCGTCAGAGGGTCTGGAGACGACAGGGCTGTTTATCCACCTCCATCTCACAGGAACGGCAGAAGAGCGGGGCAGATACCGCTATCTGTTTCTGGCACAAGATAAGGCCGTCTCAGTCAGATCACCGACCCTCCACTGACTCTCTCCACCCCCAATACCGAGCCCTCTGTAATAAGAGGTTGCCAGCCAAGTCCCGTATCACTCTTAAGCAATCCTAATAGATGCCATTAGCATATCCGTGGTTATTGCTGCAGTTTTCCAGCGTCCGTGCCAGCTGTACATATCAGGGCATCATTAACCACCTCCAGAGAGGCTCAGACTCTGACCCGGTCTGTGGGGTCAGAAAGAATACCACAACAAAGCACCAGCAAAGCTGTGGGGGATATCAAGTGGAGGGGATAGAGGGAGAGTGAGCTCAAAGTGTCATAGTTGGCGCAGACATTAGATAAGGCTAAGCTACCAGAGGATTATAGAGGGAGGAGATGTAAAATGCTGTCGGCTAATTGGGCTTTATTTTTAATATTTCAGAGAGTTCATTAGAGACTAAATTGGTGAAGGATTTCAGCTCTGGCTGTAGTCTAAGAGTCTTTTTTTGGAAAAGCCTTAGAACCTGAATAATAGCAGATACATTTAGTTAAGGCCTTGTCACTGAACCCAGGGTGTAGTGTTTTTAGAGGAATGTTACTGTTGTTCGTCATATGTGGTAGCATTTAATGATCATTATGAACCGAGTTACCTTGCAATAAGAAATTCACCTATTTGAGGCATTTAAAGTTTTTATTTACTCGCTGAGAGAATAGCTGCGTTTTTTGGTTTTTTTTTTTGCTAACCTGAAGGATGGATTTTAGGGTATCACACATTCATCTTCTCTAAAATGACAGAGCAGTGAGTGTATCTGAGCGCCCGGAGAGGCAGTTGAGTGTCAGAGGCTTGGTCGGGGTGTTGAGAGCTGTGCTGGGGAAGGACGGAGGCTGAGCTGAGAAGAGCGGCTGTGGTGAGCGGTCACCGCACGGCACTTTGCCATGACCCTCCTCAGTTTATCGTCGGCTGCACCACTTCTCCAGGCCTCAGTGTGTGGGTGTGTGTTTTCTGTGTGCGTGCAGTGTGCTGGAGATGGAGCGGCGCTTAGAATGGGGCCCTTTATAACCTCCTAACCCTCTGGTCCTGTTTGCAGCCATTGTTGGCCACAGTGAATGGTATCTCCGTGCCTTGAAAAGTAACCAGATGACATTCTTCCTGTTGTTCAAAAGGGCCCGGGGTTGTGTTGTGAAAAGCGGCTGAAAGGATAGGCTAAGACTGTGACCTTCAGAGGCTAATCTCTGGCATGTCATTCAGTGGCTGTTTGAAGCAAATGCAGACCTTTCTCCCTGATAGCAGTGTACCAACACAAACACAGCAGAAATTCCTCATAGGGTTTTCAATAGTTACACTCCAAAAACAGTCAAGTTAGTTTTTTATTGATCCTCCACAATAAAGGAACCAGAGGGTGTTTTGTAGCGGCTGAACTGAATCGTTATTCCAGACAGGCAGTGTGTCTGACACCTACATTGTCCAAACAGTCTCTGCAGCCTGTGACTGAGCCCTCTGTACACAGACCTGTGGCATCGGCAGCCCCTCTGTACCGCGCGCTGAAATACCGCCGCTGCCGTGAAAGCACTGGGGATGAAATGCACTTAGTGAGACGGTAAACATCGGAGCGCCTCTCAAACTAGCTTACGTTGTTTATGTCTCCTCCTCTCTGGTGTCTTTGCTGTCTTCAGCTGGCTGCGTTTCCTGGAATGTGCAGAGATGCAGTTGTCGCTCTGTGGGGGGGTGTTGGCTGTAATCACAGTTCAGAGTTCAGCTCTGTAGTCGGACTCAACTGGGCAGCAGTCAGACGGGAGTCACATTCTTCACCTGAACTACAAGGCCACATTTGACATGACTTTTTGTGCACTGGGATTATCTTAACAGGATTTGTTAGTGAGATTGTTGGTCACACAATAGAAGCCTAGAAGGTCCTGTTTTTTCTTTAACATTAGAGGGTTGAATTTTTGTGATATTTAAACTTTGAACCTTTTAGATTTCTAACTCTCGCTTGAAGATTAACAGCGTTCACAGCATAATAGAATGTTGCAACCCAGTTGTAGAGTTTTCTCTAACATCCTGACTCTTAAAACTCCCTTAAACCAGATGCTTTTAGTCTACACTGAGCACGAGTCTTTACCAGCAATGTGTTCAAGGGGATTTGCTTTTCAACACATTAGAATACACTTTAGTGGCATTGAGCTGTCTTTGTGCCTGTCTAAATGATCTCTGAGAGCAGGTCTTTGGCTGAGAAGAATGTTTTCTCCCAGCATCCTGTGAATGGCGCTCCTGCTTCCTGTGTTAGCTCTGTGCCACCTGTACGGGGTTAAGACCGGGGTCAGAGCTCTCGCAGGAGTCTGCTGGCTGGGGCCCCTTTTTCAGGAGCTGACTGTGCTGGGGACTGATGTTGAAAAGAAAAGCTGTCAGGTTTTGAGGGCCTCTTTTGTCAGACATCTTTCAACAATAAATGATTGGCGTATCTCCCGCCATTTCCCCCTTTTGTTTTGTGGCCGTTGAGTTTGAGAGCAAATAATGAAATTGACCATTATGTGCGATGTGTTTGCAGCCCGTGTGTGTGTGTGTGTGTGTGTGCACATAAAAAAGGCAAGGTTGTTTACAAAGGAAGCATTGAATTAGAAAAGGAAAATGTCAACTTTTATCATGCTACCGCACAACCATTTTGCATTAGTCAGAAAATATCCCCTGAAGTAGTATAACATCCGCAGAATGTGATTGAGATAGAGAGGGAGACGGGGTGGGGGCAGAGGAAGAAGGGTGGGCCACAATTTGAAAGGCGTACTTGAAAGTGCTCGTGTGTAAAGAGTCCTGAGGCAGGTCGTGTTGCTGTGTGACAGAGAGGCATTCGTCTTGCTGTGTATCTGACGTCCCAGGGTCTCATTGCGAGGGTTTGCCTGCGCTGCGTGTCGGCTTTCTGTAATTAATAGCCAGTAGCCCCCTCACCCCATCTAGGGACCAGGTGCTGCTCAGATCTGCTCTGGCATGGACAGACAGCAGATAGGCTGGTGGTGGGTTTCACTCTTATTGGGATAAAACTCACAGATGTCACCAACATCTCTCTCGTCGTATACATCTCAGCTGACTGTGTACATGTAAGCACGCAGTCCTAGACTCAAAACAAAGAGATGTGAATTTTAATGGTGTGCCGCTGATGGATAGCTTGTTGCTAAAAGATATGGTTCATTTAGTCTACTTTGTGTCAAGCACCATTGTACTCATGTCCTGTGCTGTTTAGCAGGGCTTGCGGCCCTGACAGATTGCCATCCCGATGGGGAGATTTACCCAGCCAGCACTGCCAATGGCACTGACACCATCATTAGGCTTTGATCAGCTGCAGACTGCAAGAGGAAGACGAGAGAGTAATATTCTTGATCTAATTACTAGCAGACATTTCAGGCAGTGTAATGTGTGATTTAACCTCTTGTCAGAGGCTATAAAAGGAAGCTGGGTTAATCTTCCTGGCAACCTCTTTCCACGCAGGGGAGACTGCCTTTTTCCATGAAGCTGGTGAAAACCAGTATGCCAGTGCAAACACACCACTGCTGACTCTCTACTTGAAATCTCAAAGGCAGGAGTTCTCTGACCTTTGAATGTTAGCAACAGCTGGTCCGCAGGAACTCGCGCTATGTGCATTTGGAGAATTGCAAGTAGAACAAAAAAGCTGTCCTTTTGACTTCTATATGCTTCCTCCAAAAGGATTGTTTTGCAGCTCCCTTTGTTTCTCTCTCTCTCTCTCTCTCTCTCTCTCGTTCTCTCTCTTTCTTATTCGCCCTCACCATCACCACCCACACACTGCAGCATGATGAGTACGAGCGACTTGATTGAACAAATAGATTGTAAGTGGAATCGAGGGTTTTGGGTTAATCAGTCAAACATAGTTAAACAATTCTTTGGACATGAAGGGATTAGTCTTGCCTGCATTGTGCTCATCAGATCCCATTCTCCTCAGCGCTGGCAGGGTTTTTAGGGCCAAGGGCCACGGCCTCTCTGGCTCCACGGAGAACCACACATGCACCCCTCAGCATGCTCCATTGCCTCTGAATGCCCCGCCACTCTCCTCTCCCTTTGTTGCAGAGTACAATTGGAATGATGGATTAGCAAATTAAATGCAGACCTTTCTATTCACGGCCATCCTTGCTCAAAGTCTCATTCACTGGATCCATCACAGACCTACTTTGAAATGGTTACCAGGTTCACTGTATGTCCTTTAATTTCTTCAGAGAGATGTGTCTTCTGCCCCCAAATGTATTCTTAAAAACCAGTTCAGGGACTCTTTCCCAACATAAAGGCTCTCGGTATCTTGTTTTTACAGGATGACTTCCTGTACATTTTCTTCCCCATTTGTTCTGAGTGCTGATCACACTGATAGGAAGTGGCCCTGGTATGATGACGTGTCGGCAAGCTCAGAGCACAGCTGCCGCCAGGCTGAGCCTGCTCCAAATTACCTGTGTCATTGTCTCCTCCGTGATCCTGAGAGCAGAGCGCAGACCCTGTTGGCACATAGATAAAATTGACCTGCCTGACTCACATTCACTTTTAGAAACCCACGGTCCACTCTGTTGCTGGTACAAATACCATTACTTTTTCCCTCATTTGGATTCATTTAAACATTATTACAGCACATCTGTGAAGTAATTTTCCAAAAAGAAGAAAAAGAAAAAAAAGTACTAATTGCAGCTTCTCTTACTTGACAGTGTTGAATATCTTTGGGTTTTGGACTGTTGAACAGATGAGAAAATGAGCTCATGGTTATTGTCCTACTGTCTATTGCTATACAGTCCAATGCAGACAGCTTGCCGTGATACTTGATATTGGAATAATGTCAATAATAATAATTTTGTTGACTGGCTCTATATTGTTTGTATCCATATTACAAATCGTGCTGTTATTGTACTGTTTTTCTTTCAGCGCAGCCCAAGTCTAATTCTGTATATCCTAGTTTAGTTTTTAAGCCCAGGTCTTACTTTATTTATACAGGTCTGTTTCCCACCAGGCAGACAACACAAGCCTCTGCCATCTCTCCCTCCCTCTGCCCAAGTCCCTCCTCCCGTGCAGTGAGTGGGGGGGGGGAGGATTGCTGTGCTCTGTAGAGACCCCAATTAGCAGGACTAGCAGGCCTCCTGAAGGTCACTCCCAGAGCTTTGGTGTGAGAACAGAGGAGGGCTGGGCCGGTCAGGAGCAGCTCTGAGAGCGACTGCTTGAGCCTCTCAGATGGACCCTGGAGTTCTCACACTATAACCACACTTTCATAACTGCCGCAGCAGTTTGCATATTCTCCATTTTTGCTTTGCAGAGTGTTGGCAAAAAGTGGCTCAGGATTTTGCTAAAGGTCAAGTGTTCTCAGCGGAGTGTCATAGTATACTGTGACCATATCTGAGAGATCCATTTGTCATTAGCTCCAAAGTCCCCTACTTCATCAGCCTGTGTCTGGTGTCGGCTATCTCGGCCTGATTGATGGCTCTGTCCTTATTGCAGGGAACGGGGGTCGATGGCAAAAAATTTGCTGCTGGGTGCATTAATGCTGTGCTCAATGGCATAGACCTTTGAGCATGCCTCATCAGTCTTGAATCATTGGACGGCCGCAGGAGATCTGTATGAGGGGGCATGATGCAAGAAAGCAAGAAAGAGAGCGATAGCAAAAGGAGTTTTTATCATCTGGGCCAACTCTATTACTCATATGACTCTATCTCACTGGTACAGGCTAGCAGCAGAGAATGAATATTTTAAGTTTAGCCACACACACACACACACACACACACACACACACACTGGTGTGGTTACTGTCAGACTGAAACCACAGTTAAATCTGCGGCTGGGTATTGTTTGATATTTCTGCACAAAAACCTTCTCATTCTTTTGACAAATATACTTTTTTTTCCCCCTGCGAAACCAGATTTTTGAATAAAAGTTCCCAAATGTCACATGTTGTCTAGACATAAACAGCTGAATGCATGAATAAAGGAGTCTATAACTGTCAAATGTAAGTGAGGAACTATTTGATCTAAGAATAAGTAATCAACATGACAAATCTGAGCAGATGCCAGCTTGTGAACCTGACACTACCACACCACCACACTACATGGTTGCAAAATAAATGCATTACGACCTGTACCAAAAATAATTGAGGTTCGATACCCAGCTGTAGTGAGTTTAATCTCAATCCACCATAATTTATCAGGGCTCACGTCAGACTGTGCTAAAGATGCAAACAAAGCTGCTAAATTGGTAAATTAACAATCCTAAAATATTGCTATTGCTATATTGGTTGTTCTGTCACATTTGGCCTGTTTGCTTTAGTGTTGGGATTGTTTTTGTGTAGGAGTAGAAATTGTGGTGCCATGTCAACACTAGTACACACCAACAGTATGTTTAGGCTCACATTCAGACAGGCAGACAGACGGAGGGCTCTGTGAGCCTGGGAGGGCCAGATGTTCCCATGCAGACACAGAGGTGAGATGTTTGCCATGCCGGGCCTGTGTTTGCCTGGCTCTCCACTGAGTCACCAGCTGGCTGCTCGGTGCCCTGAGCCGGTATCTGCTGGGGAAAGAACTGGGGGCAGAGAGGCTCTCGCATATACACAGAAGATGAAGGGGAAACCACAAATGTCTTGTGTGTCGCCAGGGGCAAAAGGAGCACATCTCACACACCCCTGTCCCATGGAGAATGGTCCCTTGTATTCCTCGGCTGCTCCGTGGATGCGTTGAGGACTCGTTTGGTCTCACTAGAGGCCAGACTGAATGTCAGAGCTGCCACGGAGGCGCCTGACCTTACCACCCTTCCTCAGACACAGGATGGAGACGGATCAACTTTTATCAGACGTGTACACAGCCGGCTTTGGAATCGGCATGTCTGCGTTTGTTTTTGACTTGTGTGGCTGCACTTCTCCGTGCAGCCGATTGTTTCCCATCAGTTCTATTCAGTAACGTGAACAAAAATCCAGTAAACCATCTCGGTAATGCACCAAACCAATGTGCCTCCATTGCGTCTTAGTGAGGGCTTTTCCTTTGGCCTGCATTAAAACATGCCGCAGGAGCTTTATACACCGACAATAACAGTAAACTGGATATAACATCACGCGCCGCTGAAGATGAAGCTCTGGTCGACTGAAACTCTTTTAGAGGTCAGTGTTCATTGATTGATCAAGTGGCCCAGAGTTATTACAACATCTAAATTCTTTAAATAAATGGTATTTTACAGATGTAGACAGCGTCACAGGTCTTTAAAGGACAAGATTATGTTTCAAACACTAAACAGTAAAAGGTTGAACTGTTTGAGTGAGTCCTCCTACAGAGGTGGACCAGGCAGCCCAATTAGGTTCTTTTCTTTATGCGAGTCAATTGGCGTGTGTTTGTAAGTGTATACATATATAGCTCATATGGGAGAGAGGCCAGTGCCTATAATGGCACAGTGGATAAATCTCTCAGAGCAGGCCTGTGTAACACTGGGAGCTGTTTTTGTGCGTTAAGCCCTTTTAGGATGATTTGTGAGAGTCAGCGCTCGCACAGTTCTGCCTAGCAGAGCTGCTCTGACCTCCCTCTTAAATCAGCCTAGCTGTGCTCGCAGGCAGGCCAGGGCTGGTTAATGCTGGGTCAATAATATCTGGGTGGGACAAACGCACATAGACTTCACTTTTTTTCTCTGTTAAACACAGTGTATGTGTCAATAAGAAGGCACTGGGAAAACTAAAGGAGATATATAAGAGCAAATATAATATAATATATATATAGAAATAGAATTTAGCTTTTTATACAAACACACATAGGAGACAGAGATGTATATATGGGAAAGAGAGACAGAGGGAGAGAGAGAGAGAGACAGAGAGAGATGGGGGGAACATCTGCATTGATTTGGTTCTGTTTGCTGAGTACTCAGAGCAGAAATGTAAGCCGTGGGAACACCTGGAGAGAAGGGAAAATGGGAGAAGAAGTGGTTGTGGTGTCAGCTCCGCTATTGGCTCTGTACCAAGCATACATGCACACACACACACACACACACACACACACACACACACCTCTGATGTGTGAGGGCAGCCTGGGATCCCAATCAGGAGCACTTAACAAAGCTTTCCTCTTTCTCCCTTTAATCACAGGCTCAATTTGTCACTGGGGTGTCCAATTTCTGATAAGCGCTTTGACTGAAAGAGGCGAGGTGGGTGTGGGGAAGAACACAAAATGGATGCACCTGCTAACAAATGAAATCAAACCACTCCATCTTCATTTCCCCTTTTTCCGCCAGCTGGAACAATGCTGCCGCGCTTTAGCTCTCAGAACATTGAGTTATTTCCCACTAACCAGGGAGGAGGCCTGGATGACTTGCAGTCAGACAGTTAGAACACACTCAGAAGTCTTCAACTGGGCCCATTTCTGTTTCAGACCTGAAAGGAATTTAATGTTGGTGGCTACTTGCAGAATTTCCTCTCAGCCACAGTATAATTTCAAAACAGTTATTTTGTATAAGTCAGAATTAAACGGCATTAGAACATATAGTTTACAAGTAATATTGGATACATATTTCTTTGTACATTGAAAATATTTGCAATAGATCAGATCAACACAGGCTCATCTGTCTGGTTAGGTTTCTCCATCCTGCCTGTTCCACAACTTCCAGATTTATAACTCAGAAGTCACACTGCCTGAAGACTGACAATTTCTATCACTGCAATACACACACACACATCTACTATATATATATATATATATATATATATATATATAGTAGATGTACTGTAGTCTAGTATCTGTGTGTATGTTTTGTTGGAGCATGCCATCCTATTCCTGTATCAAACCCCACAGTCCGGCATCTGACACGGCCGCATGTGAGTCAGCACATTGTTGTCTGGTGCGATATGGGGATATGTGAAGATAACACTGATGTGGTGGCACCACTGAGGAGATGAAAGGAGCCGTGTTGCTCTCATATGTATGAGCGACATCTCTGAGTTGTGTATCTGATCGCTACCAGAGGGCTGAGGTTTCTCCAGAAGATAAAGAGTCTCTCTCATGGTGCTTACTTACATTCCTGTGCTACTCTGTGTCTCCACTGTCGTCATCTGGCACATCCAGTGCACCAAGCAGGAGCCGTGTGGCTGTAGGGATAGCAGTGTTGGCTGAAATATATCAACTACTACTGCCATGAAACCTGCCCACACTTCAGTGATGTCTTGACTTTTCATCCAGCACTACTAGCAGGTAATAGCAGATATGGATGGATCCTTATCGCTTGATGACCCCCCCCCCCCCCGTCTTATTAAAGAAATGTAAGTACTTTGGTGATCCCAAATGTTATCGTGCTTGTGCATTAAAACAGGAAGGTGGACATAGTGAACCTGCTAAACACCTGCATGCTAGCATTGTTACTGCGAGCATGTTGGCTTGCTAATGTTAGCATTTAGTTGAGTCCAGCTACCAAGTCAGCTGTTGACTCAGTAGCACTTATTAAGAACAGGCCCAACCTCTGAACATCGTCATGGATGGTTTTAGAACAGCCTCTGATCTCATTCATTTGACTCATTTCTTGCATTAATCATTAATTAGTGTGCGATGTTTTAAGAGAGTGGGTAAATCAAATCCAGTCTCTAGAGCTGCTTCGTGAGATCTTTGCTTCCCTTTTCTTTTACTGCATGTCAGATCTCTTTCTCCCCTGAGTGGTTTAAGACTGTCATGTCTGAGAGTAGGCTGGCTTGTTCCTTATTGAGGCATGCCCAGCTTCTGGCTGCGCTCTGGATGGATTTGCAGCAGATAAATAAATAACTAGGCTGGCACCCCTCACTTTGGATCCCCTCTGTTTTGGCAGGCCGTCCACACTGCATTTTCTATCAGGTGTAAACATGTCTGTCAAACGGCACAGCCAAGAGCCCATTTTGGCATTCATGACACCATGCGTGCGGCGCTGCCAGCCCTTTCTGACTGCCCACCTGACCTTGGCCAGGCATGACATGACTGAGCACACTTAGCTCTACCTTCCACATTTGTGGAGCACTTCGGGAAGCCAAGTGGGTTTCAGTAACTGTTTGTGAAACTGACCCTAAGCTTGGCTGTCCCTGCAGCTCTGACGTGGTGGACCGGTAATGGCCATGACATAGCTCTGGCAAAGATGGCCACGCCAGGCCGGGACACTCACTGCCCACTATCGTCTCATCTCACCACCATTGCTGTCATCTTCTCCACTGTAAGGAGCGCTGGACTTATCCAAGAGGCCAGGCCACAGGCTCCAAACTGCTGATGTAAAGACAAGAGTGGAGGAATGAGGTCACTCTGATGAGAAGAGGCCTCATACTTTAGAAGTGTGTTTCCTTTTCTTAGTTTCATGGTACACAGCTCCTCTAAGATCCTGTGTTCTCATTGTGAGACCAACTTTCTGTATCTGACACATCGGCAAAGATTCAGCCGATCCAGCTGTGGACTATGCATTATTCTAGGGGCATGCTGTCTCTCTCCGCTCCATATCCACCATCTCACCTCAGGGAACTGTCACTTTTTCATCAGTTAGTTACTGAGCGTTCATACAGCCTCCCAGTTGTTTCACAGACCCCTCCCTCTCTCTAAAGGAGAGTAGTTTCAAGTAGCTGTCTTCCCCTCTCCCACACTGCTGCAGCAGTTTCCTTGTTTGACAGTTTTATCCCTGACACCCCGTGTCTTGCAGCTTGGAAACCACTATTTTACAGACTCTCAATTTGTGTGAGAGTTGGGCTTGGGCTGGTCGTCTTTCTCTGCGTTTTCGCCCTCCGCTCACTATCATGGCATCTCCCACTCTCTCGCCCTTTCTCTTTTGGTGTGAGATACCAGGCCGGGTTGACGAGGGGGCTGTGCTGACCGAAAAAGCAAACGGGCCGTCCCAAACGCCTCAGGATGTGCTGGAGTCATCAGGATCCATTGTGTGAGACCGTGAGCCAGCCTGCCGTAGCCTGACATGCCTGCGGCCCTCTGCTAGCAACAGAAATCCCTTTTTTCTGCTTTTTTTTTTACCCCCGTTGTTTGTAAAGGCTGATGGACTAATGAAGGCCATATTGATGTGTCATTTCTTCCTAACGTGCTCAAGAGCCAAGGCCTTTTTCCCCTTTCTTTTGACAGAACGCTCTCGCTTGGTATTCAAGGGTAAAAAGCCGTTCTCCTCTTCCTGCTCCTTTTTCTTTCTTTACCTTCTATTCAGAGACTCGGCTTGAAAAGGAAAGTAATTTCACTCTCTCTGTCCCTGAGAGAATCAACACAGTAAAGTTGCATTGAATTTCTACTGCAACATTTTTTCTTGGCTCTATTTCAGACCCATAACCTGGGGGTAAACATGCAATTAAAATAACAGCAGCCTGCTTTCTCTTCCACTCCTCCTCTCCCTCAGCCGTTAGCACAAGCAATGTACAACATGGTGACTTAGTTCACCTAATTGCTTTTGCTTTTAATTGCTATAGAAAAGCTGTTAATATTCAACCAGCAACCAAACATACTGTCTCACCTTGTTTTTTTTTATTCATTGTTTTTCTCCACTAATATTGTTGTATGCATCTCCTCATAATGAGCTTATTTTTGGCACACAATCCTCGTTTTTCCTCATGCAGTACTGCCGTTGGATATTTTAATGGATGCTTTCCTATCCAATTAGCCTGATGCAATTCCTAAATTTCTAACAAATGCAGATCATAGTTGATGAGGAGGACATTGATCAAAAGATTCAGCATCAATGCAGTCAGCTGGTCTAACTTCCTAAATGGCTTCTGTCTATCCAGTTCCTTCTTCTCTTCTTCACACTTTTTTATATTCATTTGGCTTTCTTTTTCTCCTTCCCCACCGAGGAATGAAAAGAAAATATAGGTCAGCTTTTATGGGAGCAATTTGACACATGACACAAGCCATGCGCATCACTTGCTCAAGTCCTGCTTTGTCTGCTCGTCTTTATTTGTCTATAATGAAAGCCACACAGTTATTCGCACACTTTTATTACGGTTCTATAAGTAGCTGGTGGAGACTTGCCGAGTCACGGGGGCCCGCTAATACTCTGAGAACCCTGTGGTGTCTGTCTGCACGGGGCTGATAGTGTGAGACGCCTGGCTAAACTCCACCGAGCCGATCCCTGCTCCACGGGCCTGCCCGGCTGGCTCGGCTCGGCCTCCACAGACACAACTCACTCAGGGCAGGAAGGGCCGTGTCTCTATATCACAAAGGCTACTAAGCCATCGGCGAAGACACCTATTTGCCTGGATGGGCGGATGCCTGGACAGTCGAGCTCTAGTCCAGACCGGGCTAAACGCCCTGCTTGGTGGTCGGAGGGCAATTAGGACCGAGAAGAAGCCAGCAGCCGAGCCAGTCACATGCCGATTACGAGGGGCACCTCCGACTTTAGCGAGCTCAGCCTCTGCCTGGGCTCGACGCTCTATCAGGTGTAGTCATCCTGCTCCTGATACAAATAGTCCATGTGTTGAAAAAGCCTCTGTGGGGGCGGGAGCCTTTGTAGAAAGCGCCAGTGTTTGGCGTGTGATGTATATTTGAAGTCTCTGTGGCAGTGGTGCAGATATGCGAGTCGGTAGACGTCAGGCTTCTGTCTGTTGGGTTTCATCTCCTCCTGCTCTGCGCTGTAAAGCAGAGTGTCAGCTGGGGCATTACCATAGGCTGACCTTTGCCGCAGCACTCCCCACTGCACAGCTTTCTGACATTCAGGGGCGCTGTGGGGGAGGCAGGAAGGGGGTGTGCTGATGGCCTGTTGGCTGTTTTTTGCCTGTAGTGTGTTGATGTGTGTGTTCTTAGAACAAATGAACTGACAGTTTATGCTGGTGTTTTTTTTTCTTCCCCACATCATTTCATTCTCTTGCCACCGTTTCGCTTTTGAAATCCCTCGCAAAGACACTGTTGTATTTGATATTTAGTCTTCCTCCACCCCAAACCTGCCTGTTGTCAAAGAGATTGCTGTTATCTTTGTGTGAAATCTTGGCACCCTGATAAATGAGAGAGAGCTAGAAATCTTGCCTGCTGACACAAAGGCACTATGTACCTAAAATCCTTCCAAGGCCAATGGAAAAGAATAACATATCAGGCCAATTAAAGTTAATGCATGGTGACACGCTGAATCGAGGGCAGGAATTGCTGCCATATGGCGGTCCGGGCTGTAAATCAGAAACGGGGGGGAGAAAGGGAGGAGGATGAGAGGAGTGGGAAGCTGGGCAATAGAAAGGGTGACGCAGCATCAGTGGCACAAAACACCCCCAAATCCTCAGATCTGTCTCAAGACTGCAGCTCCGCCACCCACCCTCTCCCTACCCTTTCCTCCCTTCCTCCCCCCTGCCGCCCTGCCCCTGCAGCACCCCACGGTGCAGCGCTCTCAGGTATCTGTGTAGAACTGGCAGCTTCATTAAGGCTTGTTTTTTCTGCTCTCGCTGGGAGGATTTAAATGAGCTGTCATCCTGACCTTTTTGAGCTCCTGCTTTTTAAAGCAAGTTCAGCCCCTCCACCACCCCAAAGCCGCCACCCGTCTTTCTCTCTTTCCACCTTTCTCTCTCACTTTGTCACTCTTTCCTCCACTTGTCTCTTGTCCCTGCAGGGGGGAAGACACTTTTAAGCCATCACCCTGCGGCAGACAGGCATGCCAAGGTTGTTTTGTGGGTAATTGCCTCTCTCATAGACGCTGTTTGTCTGTGCACACTTGCCGCCCTCTTCTGATGCCACGCAGCAAAAGGGGAGGGCACGGACTCTGTAGACTTAATTTGCTCTCTGACTGTTCCTCAGTGCTGATTAAGCAAGCATCAGTGGTGTTTTGAATACAGCGGTAAGCCAAGTGGAGCATGGCTAACGTTTTCTCCCTCTCTATTACATGAGGTTATTGCACAAAGTGGCAGGCATTTATTGGAGCTACAGCCCTGTTTATTCATTTCTTTTCACCACATCCTGAGCTGGCTCCATTGTTTAATGTCCCCAAAATAAAGGCCTCTTTGAGGTCTAGAGGACTGCAGTATCGATCAGAGACTCACTAACTTGTCAGCGCCGGGCCTCTCGAGTGTGTTCTTTTCGAGTGTACAGGAGTCATTAATTTCCTCCGCCATGGTCTGGTGGTGGCGGAGAGGTAAAGCGCAGGTAGCGGGGTCCAACTGGCTGACTAACATGCAGGGCGAGGAGGAGGAGGGACTGAGTCGATTTAAAGCTGCCAGCCCCTCAGGCCCAGTCTGTCCGTTTTACTTCAGCTGTTTGATGTTTAATTGAAGTTGTTATTGGCATCAAATGTCACCTTACCTGATGCTCCAGGTGTGAATCAGTTTCTAATTGAAAGGTAACTATGTCTCCCTCAGCCCTGTGCCTCCAGGGAGCGGCCACAGAGTTCTATTAGTCTGGACCCAGCCTCTGTATCGCCACGCACCATGTGCTGCCTTGCAGTTATGTCTGACTGCTGACCTCTTCTCCCCACCTCTCTCCCTCTCCCTCTCTCCCTCTCCCTCTCTCTCTCTCTCTCTCTCTCTCTCTCTATGCAGTGTGAGGAGTAGTGTGTGTCCCATGTTGCATTAGTGTCTGTGTGAAATGCTGGCCTGTCTGCCAGGGCCAGGTGACCTCCCCCTCCAGCTTCTCCCCCACACGCAGATGAACACTGGACTTCAGAAATGTAAGTACTGATCTCAGGACACACACACACACACACACATACACGCACGCTATTAACTACCACCACCATCCCACACAACAATCCAAGCTGTTACAATCCTGCTGCCCGCCCCACGTC
Source organism: Pempheris klunzingeri (assembly GCF_042242105.1). Lineage (NCBI taxonomy): Eukaryota > Metazoa > Chordata > Actinopteri > Acropomatiformes > Pempheridae > Pempheris > Pempheris klunzingeri. The sequence continues at coordinate 273,614 of NC_092025.1, read as the reverse complement.
AGATGCCCATGCCAGCCCTGGCCTGGTTCTCTTCTGCAGCTCTGTGTTAAAACCAGAAAGAGAGAACGAGTATTTTTGTGCTCCAGGACCACAGATCTGTCTTCAAGGGAAATTAGGATGAACTGTGCCATTAATTTGCTGATGAACAGTGAACTGGCCGCCTCCCTCCCTCCCTCCCTCCCTCCCTCCCTCCCTCCCTCCCTCCCTCCCTCATCGCCCCTAAAGATCTGTCTGCCACAAGAGTGCGGTCCTGTGTGCACACTACAGCACTATCGCCACGTTCATGTGTTAGATTTGACCAGCTCGGTTACTTTTCACCATCAGGAAGAGTCAGTCACCGTCAGACTCACGGACAGATTGCGGCTGAGTGGTTTTGCCCTGATGATCTTGTAATGGTGTGAATTTAAGACGCAATCTGCTGCCCCGGTTTAATGGCAGACTAGTCAGAGCTGGCCCAGTTAACTCAATGTGTTTGAATTTCACAACTCAACTGCTGACAAACTTGGACTCTTTAACGGCGTGAGAAGCAGCGTCACAAATGGTGAGTTGAAGTCCGCAATCACAAGGGAGATCTGAGGCTAACTGGCTCTGACCAGTGAGGCTGGAGGAGATTAACGTATGACAAATCGATGAACGGAAATGGTAACAATAAGTCGGCGGTCTCTCCCTGTTTTTAACCCTAAGCACATTTTGAACCGACGTTCCACTGTTTTTAAGTGTAAAAGATGATTGATTTCTTTTTAGATATAGTTTGGTAATAATGATGCCTGCACACAATCATACGTGCATGTACCGTCTGCTTTTTTGTCTCTCATACAATGAGCTTTTTAGATATACCCAAAAGGTCAATCACAGCCCAGACACTGATCACGGCCCATCCAGTCGGTCAGCTTTATTTATTCAGCCATAAAAAGTCTACGTCTCCTTTTCCTCCTGCCTGTTTCTCTGAGAGTGGAGTCTTAGCCCAGGCTTGACCCATTTCTGCTGCAGTTTTTTTTGTTGTAAAATGCTCCAGCTCATCAAGACTGTAATTTCAGAATCACAGTAATCAGCCAACCCCCAGGAGATCAGCGAGCGTGAGGGAGTCTGCTAAGTGCCAGCGTCTGTTGCCTCACTCAGGCAGGCTTGTGACATGGTGCAGCCATCAGCTACGCTGCCTCTCTGCTCTTCCTTTATGTGACACACTAAGACACATCAGAGCACACGGCGCAACTGGAGTTCAATTTGTTTTTCTGCCCAACGCTGTAATCTGTTTTGGTGATGGACGGTGCTCCTCACAGCGCGGCCGGTGCTAGAAGTGTAATTTCAATCTATTTTTTTCCCCCTCGTCATTCTTTCATAGTACATTTCCTTTTCATCTGCTCTTCAAAGTATCATTAACAGACACGGTGTTGCATCAAAAGCAGTGGAGCTGTTTTTCATTTAGACTAAATCATTTTATCAAAGTGCCATAGGGGGGAAAAATGAACCAGCTCTCCCAGGTCGCCCTGCTGCCTACTATCCAGCCCCTGTAGATCACCATCTGCACGTCTGCAGTTGTTGTGTTTGGAGTTGGCTGTGCGCTGCCACACACAGCCAGAACCAGGCGTCAGCCCTCAAATAACACTCTGCCGTCTCCCTCCTGGCTGTCCGCTGGACTCGTTGTCTCTGCAGAGCCCCATCGTTTACCCAGCACGGAGGATCATTTGACAGCTTAACTCCATGAGAGATGTGCTTGACTGCTTTTAGGTGAAATTCATAGACTAGTTGTCACTTGAAATCTTTATTCAACACACTGACAAGTTCCCACAGAAAAAAAGGCTCATACATAATTATCTCCAATTTGTGTTCCCATTTGACGATCCTTGAGCACTATCCCTACAGCTACTCGGCGCACTCTAATGCTGAGTCTTGTGTTATCACAGTCTCGTCTTTGATGCTTTCCCCTCCCTGTTTTCGTCAAGCGTTCCAGATCACCAGGCTCGCCACGCCGTGCCTCCTCTCCTGTGGGTGAATCTGTGCATAGGAGAGCCATTTAAAGTTACAAGTTTGCAGGTTACTGTCAGAGGCGAGGCCAGAGCAGCTGCGCTATTTGTTATCAGGGAGTAACTGCTAATAGACGATGGCTGTGAAATGTAAAGGCTGTTGGAGGAATAGAGCAGACGTAGACAGTGGGTCATGAAGAAAGCGGCTCATACTTCAGACAGGATGACTCGAGTACCATGAAGTGGCCCTTGGTCCTTACAGTTCGTACAGGCAGAATAAACAGAGAGTACAGCTGGGCCACTTGGCTGATGATTTTCATATCCCAGGCCCTGCTGAGATCAAAAGCAACCGTCTTTTCTTGCTCTCCTTTGAATATATTATAGGTCTATCAGCATGGGATGCTCTGCCTGAATGTCTGTAAAAATGTAAGGAGGTGGCGTCATGTGGGAAACCAAATTCACATGTCTAATTTGACACCAAAGTTTCAGACCTAATTTCCTGCTCTTGTGTGAAAATTGCAATTTACAGCAGCATGAGCCCCTGCCCCCTGCTGCTTAAACCTTGTTCAATAAAAACAGTGGTTTGAATAAAAGAAACCCTAATTAGTGCCTGCTGACTCTGCACTTGTGTTCCAGCTAGCTAGCTAGCAGCGGGGTAATTAACGCGTGGCCAGACTGGCCTCTTTCCCCTGTTCCCTCCCTGGGAACGTGCTTAGCCGGAGATCTGAGAGATGATATGCCCGCAGCCGCCTACAAACTCCACTCATATGCTCATTAACCCTCCCTTGATGCTTTAAGCTCTTAAACTAATCCAGGTCTCAGGTTAAGGTTGAAATGTTAATAAGCTACACTTGCTTACTATAACACATAATCAACAGCTGCCAGAACCGTTAAACAGACATAAACAGCAAGAGGTCGATTTTATCCACCGTTAGGGGAAACTATTCTAAACAGCAATTTACCGATTTCATTACACATTATACAGCAGTTCTGGTAAACTCTTCATTCTTCTCATTTGCTTTTTTATCCCAAAATGCCTGCCTAAGCTTTGTTAACAATGTATAATCCCTTTTCCAATTTAATGGATTGGTCAGTTTCCAGACATTGACATTGCTTTCTTAGCTACTTGCCTGAGTCTTACAACTTAAGTATAAAACTCATTACACAAGTGCCAGTGGCAGGAAAATAACACTGTACGCAGTTACATGCTCACTGCAGCTTTTCTTGTTATATTTCTCAATCTAAAAGGAAGCAAAGCTTAACATCCCGCTATCTGTAAACCTGCACATTGTTTAATTTCCCCAAATAACAATATAAACCTATGCACACATTTCTATTGATTTATCTTTCATTTCAGGTATTACATTAAATTTATGCATCTCATTATTTAGGAAGTCCACAGTTATGGATTTTCTGCTAAATAAAGTCTGGCCTGTATTATTGAAAGACAAATATTTGGTACTATTTGGGTACCCAAATAGAAACCTATACAGAAACTAACAGTTGTTCTTGTCTATGTTGAAGCTCTTTCAGTGCGACTATTTTTAATCAGATGGTCTTGAATACGTGTATGAATAACCCCCAGTTCAACCCTCCATGTCGGCTCTGTACGTACCCTTCCATCCATTAGACGCTCACCGAACGAAAGATGTTGCATTTAAAGTTACAGTGGTCTAACATTCATTCGTTGTGCCCAGAGTCTTGGTTTCCTCCATCCAGAAGATCTTATTCCCACGAAACGATGAAAGATGTTTTATTCATTACGACAGCTGATGGCACTCTCTCCCTACCAACTTGCAACTATTTCTGCAGCATTGACATTGACACGAGGTTTTGACAACAAGGAGGCTGTCCCAAAATCTCACAATCTCTAAATATATTTTGAATACTAGGAGCAAACAAGTAGCATTTATGTGTAAGTGTAGTTTTACTGCTTAAAATGGGTTCTATCGTATACTACACGTAACGACTCGATACCCTGCAATCTGGGTATGTTAATGGTTACAAACTGCCTCTGTGTCACTATAGGAAACATTGTTTCCAAAAAGCTCATTAATCATTACCTGTGTTTGACAGGTGAAGTCCATCCTCAGCATGTGTGTGTGAGCTTGTGTGTAAGTGTTCATTTATCTGTGTTTGCTTACCCTGGCATTTATTCAGCGACAGACATTAGGCCTCAGTGATGGCGGGTGTCGAGCTCCAGCTCCTTGGCCCAGACCCCTGCATTAATGAGGCTGCCATCAGCAGGCTGAATATTTAGTCACAGCAGCCCCCCCGTGTGCCGCCCCATACCGGCCCCGCACATCTCTGCCCATTGTTTCCTGTTCACAAATAAAGCGGGAATTAATTAGCCAGTTGGCACAACTCTTGGTGCCGCCGTGTCAGCGCTCGCAGTTCAGCTCTGTGCCTCATCCCTCAAGCCCAGTCTGTCTGCTGTGAGACTGAGCATAATGGCCACGGCCGCATGAAACCCCAGACCTCTGCCAGCAATTCAGACATTTCAAATGACTGCTCACTCAACAACAGAGAGAAGTAGCCTGCTGTAATAATGACATCTATTTCACCTGAACTGAAAAGTCCCCTCCTAGAAAATAATGAGAGAGTAAATTAAATGTAGCTCGGTGACTAGTCAGACTAGCGGTCCTTCCCACAGATCAGCTCCGCTCATGTCCATCGGTGCGAAGGTTGTGGTGTAAGTAGGTCAGACTGGCGGGGCCGTGGCGATGAGGACTGTGAGACAGAGGAAAGCGGGGAGACGAGTCTTTTCCTAAACCGATTATCACTGACTTTTATTGTGTCGGTGAAGTAAGTGGAAGTGTGCACACCGCACCCAAAAGAAACACACAGTCACATCCATCCAGACTGAAAACAGACACATTATGTGCACGCTCATATTGGCCAACACCTGCATGATCCTGCCACACTTTTTAAACAGGCTTATAAATGAGATACACCCCCACCCTCACGCTCACAAATACACAAACGCGTAATCATGTTCACATTGTCACTTTGCCATTGTTAAATTTAGCCACGGTGCTTAGCAGGTGTAACAAATGTCTGCGATCTGAGGCCTAGGAGGTGTTCCCGCAGATCAGAGACGCTGCTGCTGTGTCTGATAACTTGTCTGCTGTCATGGAGCTCTGCTCTCTGCGTCTATCTCTTCCCCCCCCAAAGCAGGCACAGGGGACCATCACTGCCTCGCTCATTCTTTGTTTAGTTTGTGATTCAGCAGCAAGCAGCGCAGCCCCCCACCTCCTCAGATGCACACTTATTGTTTGCCCGGATGCTACGTCAATTAAGGCCACTAAAAGCTCCTGACCTCAAAGACACAGAAGCCACCACAAAATTGGATTTTAGACTGGGAATGTGTCGGCCTCAATAATTCAGCTGAGAATGAGATTGGAAAACTCTCTTTGTCCTCAGGAGATGGGAGCTGTGAGGGTTTTAGGAGAAAAACAGTGAGGTATGGAATATGAGACCGCTGTCCAAATCAGGTTCCTCTCAGCTGCTCAGATTACAACTGATGTGCTCTTTTGTGCCATATACACTTCTACTTGGATTAAGTTGTCTCTCTCATTGTCTCTCTCTCCCCACTGTCTCTAAATCCTTAATTCTTTCTTTCCTTGTCTCACCTCTGACCTGTCCTGTCCTCCTCCCCAGGGGACACCACACAAAGGATGAGATCCGCTCCGTTTCCAACCCCTGCAGAATTGGATGCATATGCTAAGAAGGTTGCCAACAACCCTCTCACCATCAAGATCTTCCCCAACAGCGTCAAGGTCCCCCAGCGAAACCACGTGCGCCGTACAGTCAACGGGCTGGATACGTCAGGCCAGCGCTACAGCCCTTACCCTTCCTCTCAGGCCAGTGCCAAGACAGGCCTCCTCGCCATCATCAAGGTGCCCACAGTCAAAGGCATCTTAAAAGATTTTGACGGCAGCCGGGCTCGCTTGCACCCTGACGTCATTATGAACCCTCCCACCGCACCCTACCAAGTGGCTTCGACCAGCACTTTAAACCACCACCCACCTCTGCCAAACCTTCCCCGGCTCCAGCAGAACTTACCCCTTCAGCCACAGGAACCGCCTCAGCCTCTACAGATGCCCCTCCCTCAGCAGCAGGGCCACACCCAGAGCCTCAGACACCCACCCCCCATGGCCCAGCACCCTCAGGGCCCACCCAGACTCCAGACTCTATCTCAGCACCCAGCCCTTGGCCACCCACAGGGGCCTCCTGCCGTCATGCTTCAGCAGCAGCACCTTCAGCAGCAGCCGCCAGGCCTGCAGGGAAGCAGAAAGCTGCCAGATGGCGACGCACCGCCTAATGTTACCGTCTCTACCTCAACCATTCCACTCTCCATGGCCGCTGGGCTGCACCAGGGCCGCCAGGCCGACCTGAGCACCATCGTGCATCAGATCAACCAGTTCTGCCAAGCTCGGGCTCAAGGTGCAGGAGCCACCTCCATGTGCGAGGGCCAGATCGCCAACCCCAGCCCCATCAGTCGCAACCTGCTTATCAGCGCCTGCTCCAGGGTGTCCATGCACAGCAACCCTGCCACCCCTGGCTTCCCCCCACCCAACTGCATCATCGGCCCCCAAGAGAAAGCCACCGCCCCAGTGGGAGCCCACCCCCCGCCCAACGTGGCTACTATGAACCACTTACCTTCCAACCACACTGATCTCAAGCAGCAGCAGCATCACCACCTGCATCAGCATCTGCATCCACAACAGAATCAGCAGCAGCAACAGCTACAACATAACACACAGCAGCAGAAGATGCGCTCTTGGAATCAGCACCAATTGGCTCATGTGCCCCACATTCAGAACGGTGGGAGACACCTCTGCAAGCAGCCTTCCAGGGACCACTCCTTCCATTTTAAGGGCATGGGCTACCCTGCAGAGGTGTGTGTGGGTCAGCCTTACACACTGAAACCTCCTGTAGAGAGGCCCACCCCATCTCCCCCCGTCAACAATGGCATGCCCGGCCCCATGGCCCACTACACTAATGGTCACTACTTCCAGTCCCACGTTTGGAACAGCAGCATCCTACCCACACCAAACAGTGACAGCTCCGGGTCTCAGGACATAGCCATGCCATTCCACGGTGCGGGCCCAGGAGGGTGCACCACACTAGACTGTGGGCCCCCTGGGGCTCCCCATTACAGGCTAGGAATGAGCTCCTCCTCCTCCGCCCAGACTAATCTGATGCAAACCGCAGATTATGTGGGTGGGGACTTCCAGACGCCCTACTTCCGCGATCAGAATCTAGGGTTGATGGGCAAGATGCACAGGCCTCCCCTGAGCAGGGTAGGCCCAGAGGTTGGGGATGGCAGAACCACTCTCATCCAGCACCCAGGGTACAGATAAGCTATGGCCTTGTCTACACAGCAGTTATCAAAACCCCTTTGTTTAGTCTTAAGAAAGGAAACACATGAATAAAACTAAATTGATAACTTAAACAAATGACCGCTAATGTTAAAGAGGGTAAATTAACATATTTAATGAAGAACAGTAGTTTTTTTTTGTTCTTTTTAATAAATCTTGCAAGTGATCAATTGCTACTCTTATTTTTGTTCATGAGTGCTTCTGTGTGGCACTTAAGGGAACTTTCTTCGTGTGTGTGTGTGTGTGTGTGTGTGTACACATCTGTACTGTGTGAGTCACTCCCTCTTTCTTCCTCTATTGTACTATCTGTGTGCCTGGATCTTAACAGATCCTGTGTTATTTCTACTTCAGAACTATCTGTAAAGTTTTCTTATGCATGTGAGAAAGAAGAAAAACGGATAGATCCCTCACTGTAGAACAGCAACATCTGCTGATGGGTGTTTTTTTTCCTTTTTCTTAACAGAGTCATGTCAGGCATCTTCGACTCCTTTTACTAGACAAGTTACTCATTTTCATTTTGGCGTTAACTCTCTCACAGTAACTGCAAGATTAAACGCAATCATTTGAGGACAGAAGAGAGAGTAACAATCTCGTGTCAGTGCAAAGCCATCAGACAGCAGAGGAAAAGCTTGTGGCGTGCACATGTACACAGAGGTTTTATTCTTTTTAAATGTAACTATTTATTTGTATAATAGGATTCCTCCAGATTGATTCCTCTCTGTCAGTTACAGGAAGCATGTAATCAGGTTGTGTGTACATAGCAAAGACCCAGCGGGGAGCAACTGTGTTGGAAAGGGGGGTGCTCGTGTCCTGCTGAAAATGCTGCAATGAATTCAGGTGTTCAAAAAAACTTTTTGTCAATGCCGGGAAGGTTTGGCAACAAGATTGTGAAACATTTAGCGCAGAAGAAAAATGTTGAAAGAATTACTCTCATACCTTTTAAAATGGCCAAAGTCAGGTTAACAAGGAGACACTGTTGTGAAGATGTGCCATTTTGTGTTTCCCTTTCACATCGTTTTTGTAACCATGACAAATGTATCACTTGAATGTTGAGATTATTTGTTTTGCAGGTATTGAAGGAGATGAGGACAAAACTCTGGAGTAGAAAAAATACAAGTGTTAATAAAATGTCATGTAGAGTCAAACTACGAGCCTAACCAGAGTTTTGATCCTGACAGCGGGAACTTAAGTGAATTAAGGTGCGTGTAGTTGCTACTGATTCCGACGTGAAGTCTGCTTGAAAAGACCAAATTGATCACTTGCAAGATCACTTTGAGGTAAACAAAACTGACTTTTAAGTTTAAAGTGAAACAGCAAATGCATTGTTTATTTTATTGTACACTGGCTTACCTACTAGACTACTGTAACTTTAAAGTTTAATGATTGTGTGTGAATGCTGGCTGCTGATTTTGGTAGAGTTGATGGTGTGTGTGTGTGTGTGTGTGTGTGTGTGTGTGTGTGTGTGTGTGTGTGTGTGTGTGTGTATAAACACAATGACGCCCATGTTCTGTTCACCTAACTCCCTAACAGCCCTTAAAAAGCCTTAAGTGTTTGGTCCTTGGACTTCCCTTGAAAATGAGCATGGTTTTAATGAAAACCCCAAATAATAAGGAGAAAGAAGATGGCAAGGATACAGAGAAACAGCAATTTTTGGGTTTTTTTCTGGTCTTTTTATTTTAATGAAGTTTTGTTGACTAGACAGAGCAATTCCTTAGAGATTCTTTATTATGGAAAGCAAGAAAGGAGTAATATTTTGTAATTATATATTTTAGCAATGTGTAGTTACTGAGCTGTAACATTTTTTCCAAGTTTCAAAGCTTCAGTTTGCAGTTGTGACTATTTATAATACTTGATTTGCTTGTTATTTAAATTTTATTTTCTTCTTTGTTTCTTGTACTATTGCTGTGAAATGGAAGGAGGTCCATAAGCCTTTCTTTTGTGTCATTCTGTACGACAGATAAGAGGCAAGAGCGTGAGAGTTGTGCTACTCTTTTTGTAATATTGTAATAATAAAATAAAGTTCTAATTTATGCTTTGAAATCGGTCTGAACCATCTTTTGGATTTTATGCAGCATTCATGTAAACTGACACTGAAAGCAGGTGTCCCCCCCCCCCCCATCTGTCAGAGAGAAATGAAAGAACTTAACCACCGCCGTCGTGTCTGACAGATCAGGTAGTTACTGTTCACACTTTTGTTTCTTACATAATCGCCTCACAAGTGGCTGAACTGTTAGGCCCGTCTAAACCTCATGTAATCTCTGACAGCTACTGTTGTAGGTGCTCATTGCTGCATCCGTTTCTGTGCTTTCATGCCATTTATCCAGGCCTCCGTCTGCCGAATAGAAACAGGAAGTAGAGTAGACAAAGCAAGCTGTGAAACCCGCAGGACTTTGTGGCTGCAGAAGATTTAGCTCGTCTGGCTGTGATGAAAATGGGACTTGTATAAAGGGCACACAGCGGGAGGGCAGGATCAGCACCTTGTGATCAGTATTACTCCATGAAGGATTTTGAGTGATGCCAGAGGTGCTGGCAGGTTGTGGCCTTTGTGCAGAGAGGATGTGTATCCTGTTCAGGTGGTGGCAGAAACAGCATGTGCAGAAGCCTTTGGATTAAATGTTTCCTGTATTTCAAATGCACAATTTGCAATAAGCTTTGATACATTCTTTACCATTGTTACACCACTATGTCAGTCATATGAACAAATATGTACGACATCACTTATCTCAGTGAAAACCTGCTTCACCGACTGAATTTAAAATCCCGCTGACACTGTAGTCAGCCACAAAGGCAGTTCACACATATGACGGTTACGTTTCTTGAGGAACTGAATACTGTTTTTAGATTTGAAAGCCTCGTTGCTCAGGTCAGTCAGAGTGAGGCTCTCTGTTGTCTGTTAGACCTGTGAGCTGCTCAGAGGATTCATCTCTGTGGACTGATGCGCGTGCCTCCTCCGCCTACTGCCCTCCAGAAACATGCCTCTCCAGCTCCTCCCTGTGGACAAAACAGGAAGTGTTACTAGAAGTGGATCACACAGTGAAGCGTCTTCTAATCTCAATACTTTGAGTCTGCGTTCATGTTTCAGCACCTCTGTTTGCTCTGTTCGGCAGGGTGTCTGAGGCGGGCTGTCGGACGCCGTCCCAGCACCCAGGATCCTCATTGATTTTGCCCAGGTTGATGTTCCATTTGTTCCAGTTGACTTCCTCCACTCTGAGACGACAAGAGGACACATGCTCCAATTACTGTCTGCTGCGTGACGCATCAATCAGCTGTCAGAGATGGCAAATTAGTGAAAAAGACAGTGTGCTGCGCATCAATCGATCCTGCACACACTGCTGCATCTTTTGTTAAATCTTCAAGACTAAACCTATTTTACTCTGCTGCCTGTAGAGGTGAATCACTTCTGGTACAAGGGATTTGTTTCTCCTCACTGTTTAAAATGTGAGAGTTGACATGTAACAGAGATGAAACTTTGCATCACAGCAGAACTGATCTCATCCAGCACAACTGGACACAATACAGGACCAGTACTGTCTACAGTTCCAGAAACCCACTAGTGCCTCTATGCTCGAGTACCGCTCCTCCCCTGGTTCACCACGTGTCAGTAGTTTGTGGTAATTTGATGAAACATGTTTATTTGGGAATATGCACCTTGTGAGTGTAACATCAAGGGCTCCAATATCAACTATTAGACTATTAACAGAGTCTGAATCAACAACCATGTTAGCCGCTCTGTGAAGCTGCGTTTAAAGGGTTCCTGTGCAGTTTTTGACCACTCGTAGTGCGACAGAGCTGTTTTTCTATGTGTGGGCTTCACACCATTCCCACGGATCTACGGTGGCGTTAACAGACCACGACCCCGAGCTAGTAAACACGTAGGTACATAATGCTGGATTTTAATCAGGAAAGACACTGGATGGAGACATTAGGACGGGCCCTTTCCAAACATGTCAGCCACGGATCGTGTCTTCACCTGAAACAGCGGCGACGGTCCTCTCCAAGAGCAGTGCCCAGGTTTTTCTCCACGCCACAGCGAAAACTCCTCCTCAGACAGCACGGCAGCCTTTTCTCCATGTCCAGGATGGTGATAGCCCTCTGAAAACAGTCACAGCACTTCATCAAACCACAGCCGCCCCGAATAGATACCCCCTCCACCTCAGAGCCTCTCCCGGGCGCCTCACCTGTAGCTTCCAGATGCTGGCGCTCTCCTTGGCCGTGTTCTCCACGGTGCGGTTCATGAGGGCGATGAGCATGTTGAGCAGCAGGATGTAGGTGAGAATGATGTAGCTGATGAGGAGCACGTAGAAGACCTCCTTGTTCTGGTAGTCCTCGGTGAACTCCATGTCGCCCATGCCGATGGTGAACTTAAAGAGCTGCAGCGTGGTGTAGGGGATGCTTCTGAACGAGGCCGTCTTACACTCCGTATCAGACGGAACAAAGAAACGCTGCTGACTTCGAGTGGTGTTTTTCACTGGAGGCTCTATAAGCAGGGTGACCACCGCTGTGAGGAGACAGAGAGCACATTACAAACACTACTGTACATCCTCCACTAACCCTAACCCTGGAAAGTAGTAGGTGGTAAAAGTCTTGGTAAAAAGTTATGTTTTCTATTCAGAAGGCATTCTGGGAGAGTAGGAGATGTATTTTTGAGTCAATCTTTGTATTGACAGAGGAGGAGTACCTGCTGAAAACCCAAAGAGGAAGACGACGTAGACAAAAAGAAAGCGCAGGATATCACCGAGGATCATCTACAAGGAAGAAAGGTGAAGATTCAGGGATCATATCGTTCACTGTGACGTTCACTGCGGTGCTGCGCCACCTGTGCGGACTACCTTCTGTATCATGATGCTGTAGATGCCCATGTGTACGTCGCCCCTGGAGAAGTAGAGCAGGTTGACCCAGCTGAGAGCCAGACACAGCACCAGGAAGCCCAGGTACTCCTGCCGCCCGCCCAGGTAGAGCCCGGCTGAGACCAGGAAGAGGACGCCCTGCAGCAAACTATCGACAGCAGAGAAAGTTTGATGGTGACAGTTGAAGTGAGGCTACTGCAGGGCTTGGCTGATATTTTACAGGAAGTGAACAAAAACCAAATGACACATTTTACAAGAAGAATCCATCTAAAGATCATCTGAAGCTTAAATTAATTACAAACATAAGATAGCAAATACATGTTATTAGTAGTAGTAGTAGAGTATTCACCCCCTTTATCAGGACACTCCTCCACACGCTGTTTAGTTTTAGAAGTAAGACATTTTGATCACCTGTGGCTTTAAGTTCAGTTTCAGTTTCAGTGTCCCAGTGTTTGTTGTTTTTGGTGTCAAATGACCAGGACACTATGAGATGCTGTCGGGCTTCACACGTGTGTCCTCATTTATTCATATCTTCTATCTCTTATTGTTACTCCCTTTAGTTCAAAAGTGGACTGTGTCTGTCAATGAAAAGAGACATCCAATCATCCACTGTCTATACAGTCTATACACTGTCAGGGGGAGCTGGAGCCAATCCCAGCTGACTTTGGGCGAGAGGCGGGGTCACCCTGGACTGGTCGCCAGCCAATCACAGGGCCGACACAGAGACAGACAGACAAACACTACGACACCAGTTAACCTGCATGTCTTTGGATGGATGGATTGTGGGAGGAAGCCGGAGAACCCGGAGAACATGCAAACTCCACACAGGTTCAAACAGTGCTAACCACCCCACCACCATCAACCATCCCTTTTCATCATATTTGTATTGAGGTTTGTGTTGTTCTGGACAGATTCCTAGGGGGTGATTACTTTTTTAGGGCACTCCACTCCATGTAAATCTGACCGTTGGTGTATGAATGTATCTACACAAGCATCAGACCCAGCGTAACGCTCGCTGTGAACTGTTAAAGCTCTCTGCGTGCTGCGCTGATGCGGAGGTGGACTACAGGGCGTGTCGGCACACCGCTACATCACTGCTGGGTGTGGAGCACATTTCACACCACAGCCCGGTGGAACAGCTTTACTCTTTCCTCTACACACACTTTGATAGATGACTAGAAGAGATTTCAGTTTGAAGGGACCCCTGTGGAGCTTTTTAACCGTTTCAAAAAGGTTGCGCACACATGGATGACATAATGCTCTGCCACACTGCTCCACTGATCCAGTTAGCCCAGCTAGGTGGTGGCAGAGACGTGCAAAGCAGCGCAGCAAGTGGGAAATGAGCATTACTACTTACAAAAGTATCTCATAATATCCGTCAATCAGAAGCGTCTCCAGCTTTGGCCGTTTCCTCTTCAT